>NC_080733.1:9065955-9366955 GCF_019097595.1 Hemibagrus wyckioides | reverse complement strand
TTCAGAGTTCAGACTTTAGACCTAAGTGCTGCTGCTTATTATCCCTAATCCTCAGTGTGCTCTTCAGATAATTATAAAGAAAACAGCATGAAATAAGTTTTCTTCTAAGAAACTGGATGATTACCATAGTAGGTCAAGGTCAACATCTTCTTTCTGTGCATACTAATACACAGCAAGTTTTGGATTGCTTATAAAAAAAATAAAACATGCCATTCATGACCTCCAGGCATATCAGTTGGCTTCTTTCTTTCTTTCTTTCTTTCTTTCTTTCTTTCTTTCTTTCTTTCTTTCTTTCTTTCTTTCTTTCTTTCTTTCTTTCTTTATGTGGAAGATTTCTGTCATGTCTGTCAGAGTTCTCTCTCTCTCTCTCTCTCTCTCTCTCTCTCTCTCTCTCAGGAGAATAGTACACACTATGTCTCACTGTGTAATTAGACACTCTTGACAAACTGGTGGGTTTCTAACAGATGTACACACTCATTACCCTCATCCACTCCATGTGTGATGGATTTCTACCTGCCTCCCACTTGTTCATGTTTTGAGGGATGCCTCTACTGTGAGCAAGCTTAGTATTAGTAAACAAACAGACTATAGTTTATGAATTACAGTAAACAAATGTTCTTTTTCTTCCTTATCATTCCTATAAATGATCACCTCTGAAGGTTAATTAAAGGCTACTGATAAAGCACAATGTAAGCCATATGGTAATGCTATATAAAGCTTAAAGAATGTTTGCTCTAATCACATGTCATAAAAAGCACAAAGCTTAAACATAAAATGGACTAGGCCAAGGCTAAACTGTTCTTAGGCAGAGTAAGTGTGTGAATGTCAGTACATGTTGCCCTACAACAGACTGGTGACTGGGATTCCCATGAGAGGGTCCTGCTTCATAACAACCTAGATTGGGATAAAACAGTTCCTGAAGATGAACAAATAAACAAGCAAACTAATGAATGAATGAGGAAATGAACTAACAAACAAACAAACAAACCTAGAACAAATCAACCAATGAACAAATGTCCTAAAAATATCTAGGAGCTTTGCAGCTTCTCCCTGTATTTGCATAGAATTTATATCTTAATGGAGATGAAATGAATTACAAAAGTAATGCCATGCCCCTGCTTGTGTATGTGTGTATGAATGAATGCATGGATGAATGAATGAATAAAGTTTAATCTCTTTAGTATTATCCCACCATTCATGTGCTTTCACTCTTGAGACACTAATAAGTAGTAGTTATTAACTCCAAGGCTCTGTTTTACTGGCTGTAGTAATATACTCTAGTAATCTGAAAGTTAGCCAAGTACTGATTCAGTGTCTATCCCTTGAGAACGATTGAAATGAGGCCAGTTAACTGGTCTGCAGTTTACAGAGAAAAGCACAGTACTCATTGCCAAGAGAATGTACAGTGGTATAGAATACTGAATCTAACAGCTTGTGGTTAAAGCGTGCATATAAATGAATAAATTATACCCCTATGAACTACTGTCGATGAAATGCTGATTGGGCAATCGCCTTTCTGCATAACGTTTTCACAGCACAAATAAGCCTCTGATCAATATTCCACCTCTGGTACAGTTCTCACTATTTGATCTGGGCTGCATAGAAAGTGAAAATCAAGCCAAAAAAAATAACAAGTTCAAGGATCAAATCCCTGTTTATCAGATTTAACGATTACCTGTCTTATATATTATTAGAAAACATGTGCAGGTGTTTTTGAGGATGGTTTTTAACAAATATACTGTATGTTGAACAAAGGAATTGTAGAAAGAGTAAATAAATATCCTTGTTTATATCCTGTTTTGTTTATATCATATCATCCCCAGACTAAAAGTTTAAAATCAGTCTAAAATGACATTAACATCACACGCGAATGAAATTCTCTTAGAACTTAAATGATCTAAAATAGCTGGGGCTGTATTATGTAAAAAAATAAAAAATAGAGATACATTTACAGCTATTAGTGTCAGTTCAGCCCCAAAGTTCATGTTTTTTAGGTTAATTGCATAATTTAAAATTGTACAGGCAATTTGTGGTGCTACTTTAAAAAAGCACCGTTCCTCCCATCACGAGAACTCCAATCAGTCCTTTTTAGCTGCTTTCTTTTTGAAAAAATGCATGTTAACCAGATGCAGACAATATATTTAATTCAAATAAACAGAACTTAAATCTCAGTCTATACAAATCTCATAAGCACAGCAATGCAAAACATATCCTCAATCTACAGTTCACTTCTACTTGAACCCGAGTCATTATGCTAATCAGTAAATTGTGCAGTATGAAACACAGTGAGATGTAAAGCAGAGAAAGAGCCTATATACAGAATACACCGAATCAAGAACACCACAGCTTATTGTAGTGAATAAATGCATGTAGTCACCATGATTCAGTAAGTAATAAAGCATCTTGGGGTGTATAGTTTTCCTCATTAAATGCTTTTTGAGCTTAGGTTTTGTAGAATGGCTCACAATACAAGTCCACATAAATGAGTTGTTACTATAGAAACACATTATTATAAATTTGTGAAATTTTGATTTCAAATACAGCTGAAAGTACTGCCAGAATGTGTTGTTAGTGTGAGTGTGAATGTGCTGAAAGTAGTCTTGTATATCAATATTTTGCAGAAGTAACTTTTTCACCAAATAAGAATTTTTCAGAGAGGAAATTTAAGCAGATTTTTGTTGTTGTCTTACTAACTTCGAGAGAGAGAGGGAGGAAAAAATTTGACCAAAGAGAGAACAACTGTAACATAAGTGATAATAGGAACAAAACTAAATACTAAATTTTTTTTTTCAAAAATATTATTAAAAAAGCATGATTTGCCATTAAGAAATAAAAAAAATGTATAAGCATTTGTCCCGCACAACGTCAGGGTCTGCTGTTTGTAGCGGATCATTTGATCTGCATGATTTGGCACAGGTTTTATGCCGGATGCCCTCCCTGTCGCAACTCTCCCATTTTTATCCGGGGTTGGGACAGCACTGAGAGTTTTATATATATATATATGTATATATATATATATATATATATAAATTATTTGCAAAATACTTCCAGTGATGTTAAATTAACCCAAAATGATTTGTATAGGGTCATTATCATGCTGAACTGATGATTATGACAGCACAGTCTGTTATGCTTTAGTCATATGTGTGAATGAACAGGCATCACTATGTTAAACAACTTGGCAAATAATTGCATCTACTATGATGTGTATGATGCAGGAATGAAGTGTTCCCCTAATCTGTAGCATTTATTATTTCTTTCCTACACCCCCCCACACACTTCTCTCTCTCTCTCTCTCTCTCTCTCTCTGTGTATTTGTGGGTGTGCTCACAATGCAGAGAAGTCTCTTGACAAATCGTTGTCCTTCTGCTCTGCTTAAACACAGTGACGAATGACATTTTAATGGCCTTTTGCTCTCTCCTGAGGACAATGATGTTTTCAACCTTTCTGTTTCTTCTGTCATTTCTCTGACATACTCAGAGCACCCACTTAGCCCGCTAGCTGATTATCGGCAAGCGGAGCATTCAGGAGCGGAGGCAGCAATTACAGCACCTCAGTTAATGATGATATCAAACAGAACCTGACTGTCCTCTACAAAATACCACTACCTATTAACTTCCAACCACAAGATTCTAGTAATGTGTTTTTTTCTCTCTCTAGATTGGCTACCTGCTATTTCCCACCCACCAGCCTACAAACTAGGGAGGGTGAAGGTTGACACATGCTTCCTACCAGACATGTGAAGCTAACCAACTGCTGATCAGGTTGTATCACAGGGCAGTTTAACACACTCAGAAGAAACATAAAATGCCCTCTTCCACATATATGAACTCACAGACACCCAGGATTTACTAGTCTTGCTGTAACTGTCAAGAGAGTGCAAGTATAACATCCCTCCCACCCAGAGCTCAGGCAAATTTGCTCTCTTGGTTCTTAGCCACAGATGGCTGTGGGATCATCAGGATTCAAATTCACAACCTACATGATAACGTTGCAACAAATGTTTTTTCTGGTCATAAAAATGCTGCAATTTTAAATATACCATATAATGGCATATGGTCAAAATTTCTTTATTTTTTCCTCCTCCCTTATTTATACAGATGGGTGGATAAGCATTTGGACAGTGATAAAATTTTTGCTGTACACAGCCACATTGAATTTAATATGAAGCAATCAGGGTGTGACTGAAGTGTGGATTTTCAGCTTCAATTCAACGGACACAGTAAAAAATATTGCATTAACTGTTTAGGAATTTCAGACATATTTACATCCATAACTGTAACAATTGTGTCACTGTCCAAATACTTATAGACCTGACTGCATATAAATTTTAACATGAACTGTTTCTTTATAAAGAGATAATTGGTGTGAACTTTTACCACATTTCAATAAACAAAATGTGGTCATTTGGGGGTGAATTTATCGCACGATTCATAATTTTATAATCATTTTATACTATTAGCAATAGTGCAAAAGCTGAAATGTTAATTCACATCAGATCGATCTGTGTACACATCAGAGCAATCATTACACGGACAGGACAAAGGCAAACAAAAAACAATTGAAATCTCGTTATTTCTTACTTTTTTTTAAGCACACACTAAACATTTATTTGCATAAGCATACTCATTTTTCTTCCTCCTTTCATCCCTTTTCATACCCTTGCTTCTAAATGACCTTTTTTGCTTATTCTGCTTATTCTAATCCTTATTTTTTTCTTCGTTCTTGTATTTGTTTCTTGTGGCTAGAGCGAGTGATTTTCTTTAGGGCTGGGCCCATAGGGCTTTCCTCCAGCAGCCCCTGGGAAACAATTTCAGTCTATTGCTCTTTCATCTTGCTGTGTCTCACAACAAACAGCTACCTGTGGAGGTTAATACAGCACACATAAGGGCAAACAATATACTCCTTCATAGATATAAGGACACACACACACACACACACACCATATCTTATAACCTCAGTTGTAGTGAAGACTTGAATAATTGCAACACAGGTGCAGGAATATCATCTAAAAATTGAAGGGGAATCTGGCCTTTCTTTCACTTACATGCCTTCTATATTGCAATGTTACCTGCAGAGAATCACTTTTTAGATTCCTGCAAAAGGCAGCAACAATACTGGAAACAAAGAGATCCGAAACAGTGAAACACAGCTCGCTTGCTCGCTCGCTCTCTCTCTCTCTCTCTCTCACACACACACACACACACACACATAGAGAAAGAAAAAGAGAGAGAGTAGCATCAGAGCCAGACTGTTCGTTCTAGCACCAGAGCTAGACTGTTTCTAAGCCACTTTAACACTACTTTTTTTCATGAATCAATAACAGTAATCTAAAGATATTTGAGAAATGGCAGTGAAAATTGCAGTCCTGTCTGACAGAGGAGCTACCAAACTGTCTGACATGAAGTGATTTAGTGTACAATATAATAACAGGAAATTTAAAGAAGCAGAAAGGTCATGGAAAAATCAATAGTGTGGCTAAACGTTATAGCTTACATTAATCCTGAACACTTAAATTAAATGTACATGCAAACTTTGGGAGATTTTACTGCAGCCTTTTTGTTAGAATCCACATTGAGTGCAAACATTTTGCTCATCCCAAATATCTGTAATGTAGATATGCAAGTAGACAAGCTGCCAAAGCCATACACCAGGGGCAGTAAACAGGTATAATGCAGTCTGAACGCAGACCCAGGAAGGTCTTGGCAAGTCCATTTTTTAATTATTTAAAAAAAAGTTCTATAGAAGATTATCAATTGTAATCAGCTATATGCAGTTATGCAAATAATTTACCTTATAGCGGATCATCAGCAAAGAAAAATATTTTTCACAGACTTTGGTAGATTGTTTTAATTTGATTCTCTCTGTTTCCTGTTAATGACAACATGTTTGGACAGAGAGTTAGGTATTAATTTGCAGATATCTGTTCACAGTCCATGTCACTAGTCACAAGTGATAACACAAAATGTCACTATGAACCTAAGTACATCCACTGTACGTAGATGTGCCTTATTTCTACCCATAAAATAATCACTAATGGCTAACCATTAAATGATATCCATTTGATATTAAGTTTGTTTGTTCTTTATCCAGACCTTTATATGCAAAACATGACTTTTTGCCGGACCCTCACTTTAACCAACAAGAAATTAACTAGGGATGTTTCTTGTATTCTCGTGTTCTTGTATGGGGTTGAATAGGATAATATTGAATATTTTGTATTGAATGTAATCTGAAACACCAATACCCTTATGCCTCAACCTCTAAATGGGGGGGGGGGTCATTACATTTATGATATTAAAAAAGACACATCATATTAAGACACAGTGAAGTCAACACAGAGACAAGAGTGACAATCAGTGAGATAGATGAGGTAAATCTGTCACAAAAGAGCATTTTCTGACTGAGTTTTGTGCTCAGAACACTTGAAATGACTGAAAACCAGGATAAAAACAATATATAATAAAAAAAAAACAATAAAAGAAACCACAGAAAGCAGCTGTAGTCTTTTCTGATGAATGCAGAGGACTTGACTATCACTGATAGAATGACTAGCAACAACACATTTAAATTATGGTCCTTAAAATTCATTCGGGTCTGACTGCTTAACATACATCAATAGACAAGTGGGAAGTTATCTGTATCTAGATTGGTGCCTTGCGGGTGCTTGTGTGATTTGCATGGACCATTAGGGGTATTGAAATTACCTGTGTATAGTTAATGAGTCCAAGCCTGTCCTGTTGTTCTTGTGTAGAGCTGTCAGGGAAGAAGATTTTGTAAGTGCATCTAGATGCCACCTTTTAAAAACGAGCACTTGTTAATAATTTAAAAAAAAAAAAATAGAACTGTGTATTGAGGAAGAAGACAAAAGTAAAGGAGTAAAGAAATAATCCAAAACACAACCTGGCAAGTGATTTGCCTAAAAAAGCAAGAGAGACAATTAAAAAGAATAAAAATGGATAAAAAAAACTCATAGGTTTGTGGTTAAATTGAAATCTGCACTGAACTACATCACACATCAGTCACTGAACATCACATGACCATGCCACATGTCCCACAGATCACACACTCCTGTTTCATCTTACTCCAAATTAGCTCTCCGGGTTAAGTTCTGGTTTCTGTGAGTTTCTTTGTCAAGCTTTTGTTGTTGGGTTGCCATACATGCTGTAGTCTCACTTCTAGTCTTGATGTTCATGTCCTCTGTTCAAGGTTAGTTCTTTTTTCACTGTATTTGATTTTTCAATTGTTTTCAATTGTCTCTTGATGAAAACACACAGCTTATTGTCACATCCAGATCCAACAGCAATCCACTGTTACTCTACCAACTCTCACTCATCAGAGAACACACACATTCCTCATTCCTATTCATCAGCTTCTGTGTATATAAACAACACCACAGTCCTTGTACGGTTTTGTAAAATTAAATTTTGAGGTAAATTGAGGTAATGCATGCAGTATTATACACTCTCCAAAAGCTCAATTTAGAGAGGCCATTCAGCCTTTCCAGACATGCCACTGAAGCACAGGGAGAACATGATACACACGCACACAGGGAGGAAGGAACTACAAAGCCATCATGACCCCCAGATCATTTTACAGAAGATAAAATATGGTGAAATCCAGGTCTGTGCACAAACATTTTTTTCTAAATACTCAACTCTGAATCTGATCTTCTATGAATAACTGATCTATGCGAATGTCTGATTTTGCCACCGTTTAGTTCGATCTTATCAAAGTTAAAATGTCTCAAAGGAATTTTGCAGGAACAGATCAGTCCCTTTGTCTAAAACGTCAGAGCATTGATTAGTCTTGTTAAAAGATTACACATTTAGATTAAATAAAAAGGCTGGAAAAAATTCTATGGAAGAGCTTCTCAGCGGTAAGTGGTAGAACATCCAGACTGATATTATCACAAAGAAACCGTGAAACGGAATGATTTTGTTGAATGTTAAACTTCACTGCAGGAACAAAAGCTGTGCCGTGAATCCCTGTTTGCTATTGACCACCTCATCCTGGGTGTCTCACCAAACCCAAAGTGCTGTTCATTGACTGTCTTGCTCCTCAACCAGGAGCAATGTGAACTCCATCCATCAATGCCCGGAAAGTCTGCCCCTCCACCCGATATCACTGTGACCCATCAGCCCTGGCGGCAAGTCTGCCTGATGAACCCAATTATTTCCTGTCACCATGCTTGAAAGCTCACACAGGCACCTATACACACACACACACACACACACACAAAAACTACTTCTGTGCCTGCATATGTTCATCATTGACCTGTTTGCTTAATGTTTCACATTTTGCAATTTGTCAATGTTTCATTCTTACTCATCTGCAACTCTTACACCATGCATCTTTTTTTTCTTTTATTCCATCTCTCTTTCTTGTTTCCACATCCTCTCATTTATCATTCCGTTGGAACACATGACCACATAAGTTCTTTTTAAGGTCAATGTTGTACCTTTCTCCTCTCTCATCTTTTTATGTTTTCCAGACACAATGTTGAGTTCTATAGACCACTGCCCGAATAATTAAGAGAACAAAAAAAAAAACTTTTTCAGAGACTTAATACTGAATGTATAAAAGCAGTGATTTTTCTATCAAATTATGATTAGTGGGAAAATGCAACATGCCCAGACCAACAAATAAGCATCCATTAACATCAAGACTTTTGCATAGTGTCAATAGATGCGTGTGAGCAAATGTAACATAAAACCTGTTCATCAGACTCTAGCACATGTGCAATGGGATAACCATGATATTTCATGGATTATAGTTAATTAGTAAGTACTAACAAATTAGTTTGATTCATCTTAGGCAGTTAAAGTTAGTTGTTGTCAGGAAACTTCTGTTCCAAAACTGATAACAAGAAAATTCTAGCAAGCAGGGACAAAAAGCATTGGATGGTTCCACGCTAAAAATACAAAAAAAAAAAAATATATATATATATATGCACTTTTGGTTTTTCATTAATATCTGTTGTGTAAAGCTAATATTCTGACGTTAATATGAATGTCCATGTGTACATTATTAACCATTTAAATTTTTCTTTTGTTTGGGTTCACATTGAACATTTAAGTGTTAAAAAAACTGAACATCTCAGCACTTGCCTCCTACTATGTCTGGATTAGATTAAATCAAATCTTAAAACTCTTTTGTCTGTCAGTTTTAGTTTCACAGGAAAATCAAAATGCTCAAAAAGGAAACAAAAGCAGAATAAAAATGTGGGCAATATTATTTCTTCATCTCCTCATCATCAGCCATCATTGTGGAAAATGTAGAGGGAATAACAGTCTATGAGGGCTTCATTATGACAATGTATTCAGTTTCTCTAAGAAACATTTACATATGCTAAACTACACACAATTTCAACAGTGGTAGAGGCCAACAACTTTTGCTGCTCTGTTGCAAAATCCTGAAATTACTGGTTTCCTCAAGTGGCTATTTAGCAGCCTCCTTTGAAGCACTTTGAATGCCCAGGAGAATCAAGATGTAAACACACAAGCACAAGTGTGTGTGTGTGTGTGTGTGTGTGTTTCCCCAAATATGGAAATGAGCTACCACAAAGCACTGATAAATAGCCTAATTTTGTTTGCCGGAGGAGATCAAAAAAGTGCTCTACAAGTACAGGAGGTGATGTAAAAAGTGCTGATAAGAGTCTCATTGAAATCTGAGAAAGGGTAAAAAGTCAGAGAGGAATAGCTGATATAGCAGAAAGGTGATTTTTAGCAGGATGATCCAAGCTTTAAAATAAATGGGTTTCCAGGTGAATGTTTGGATAGTGCATACACAGAGCAAAAAGGCCACTACGGGTTATATACACCTATATATTGGTATATTGCTGTAAAAATGCTTGTTCTGTTTTTTTTTTCCAACATGTTCCTTAAAATCCAAACTGATACTTACTCTAGCAGGATTGAAATGGTTTCTGAAACAATGTTCCCTTTCTTACATACATGAATAAAACACAGTAGATACATCCCGGAGTGGCTGATATAAATGAGCTAGCAGGGTTAAGCCCATCCATCTTTCAGAGAGAAAAGACATCTATATAAGGTTTCATTTTTGGCTTCCGTATCACATTATCTGCTGTTAATAAATGTCGTAAGATGGATTATTTTGGATTTCTGTGGAATCAATGCAGCAGTGTCTACAATCTTTACTCAGTGTGTGTGTAGGGGGTGTGGGGTATTGGTAGAAGGAGGATTTAGGAGACTAGTGGACTTCTGTTCGGCAGCTTTGGAACTCGCTTTATTTTCCCCACAAGCGTTTTTCAGCATGCTTTCCACTACTTAATGGAAAATGCAAATAAAACACAGTCTCAATATTTCATGGCTTTTGCCTCTTCAAGTTCAAGTTCAATTTCCCAGCTTACACTCCATTTGTATGTGTATGTAAATTCAGTGTCTCTCTCTCTCTCTCTCTCTCTCTCTGGAGCATTGTATTCAATTAAGAACAGACAAAGCACACTTAAGTAGTTCAACCCACCTTCACTCCAGCAACTACTGAGGCCTGAACACACTCCCACTGCCAGTCACATGGTTGTAAGAAACATACATAAACATTACATGACAATATTAGGCTGGGGCTGACGTTTTTCTAACCCAGACTATAGATTATTGCAGCCTATAAGTGATAGACATGTCAGGTGGTGGTAGCTCAAGTGGTTATGGGTTGCTGATTGGAAGATTGAGGTTCAAGCCCCAGCACTGCCAAGCTGCCACTGTTGGGCCCTTGAGCTTTTGTTGTGCAATAATGTATATGTGACAAATGAAGGCTACTTAACTTAAAGTAATTACAATGTAATCAGCAGTGTTTGAGAAGATTTAATTTAATGAAATTTCCATTGGAGGAGAAATGAAAAGTAAACAGAGACAGTGTCCAAAGTACAACTGCACTATTTGTGTTTTTTGGTTGGAGCAAAAGGGATACAGCTCCAGCTTCTGAAGGAATGCCATGAAACCAGTAATACAGAATTGAAACACTCTTTAAAAAATAGATGTTGCTGCCTACTTTCCTTTGTCTTTGTGTGTGTGAGTGAGTGTGTGTGTAATAGTTTGCTCCATATCATTTTTATTATGCCATTGATAAGACCTAGTCATATAATGCATTGCTCAACCATAATGGTTTCATTGTCTTGCTCTTGATTTAATATCACAACCAGCCATCAGTGGATAGATCAGCGATGGTAGGAAATAGAACAATATTATCCAGGCTACCTGGATTGCTGTCAGATGTGTGTGTCCCTGTGTGCAAGCCTGCCTAATGTTTGGGAAATTGCGTCAATCTCGACAGCTGCCAACTGTCTTCATTTTTTTAAATGAGCGCAGTAAAAGAACTGTCACAGCTCTGAATTAAGATCTTAGCATGAAAGTCACAGTCTTCACTCCATGACTGCTGCCCCGGATAGGAGCGCTAATATCACAATTATGACACTGCTTTCTCTGTTCCTACATGTCGATGAAACCTGCAGCCTCTTTTTTTGCCTTTGACATGATGTATTTTTGGCAGGATGAACGAAAGAGGGAATCTACTGTATGCATTCTGTCACTCCATTCATGGATTGCAATTACTGTTTGTGTAGTCACCTCACATGGAAGGTTGACAGGCATAACCCAGCAATAAATAAATAAAGGCAGAAGAGTCAAGCACTCATCACCAAGCCAGTGATGGAATAATTATCTTTTAGCAAGCCATGCTCAGCCATTATCTGCAGCGATCGATGGGATCAATGGAATACAAACGGGGATGAAACCAAATGAACAGCTGTGTTAAAAGAAGAAAAGAACAAGGTGAATGAAGGGGGTGTTGATGTGGAGAAATGACAGATTTTCTGTTGCGAGGTTGAACTATACACTCTCTGGGTTGCTTAACTTATACAAATAATGTTGTAATAATAATAATAATAATAATAGTAATAATAATAAGTGGAAATGAACAGGTTTGAACATACAAGCATTTAAACTCTATTACTGCTAACTCTCTCGCTCTCTCTCTCACACACACACACACACACACACACTTATCTTATTGAAACTCACTTAAATACACACTATGTATAGCCTCTTTGATCTCTTTGACATTACAGTAAATATTCAGCTTAAATATATTTTAAGGGATATTTATGCAAGGGAAATCCTGTCTAGCAAAAACATTCATACTGATAAATATGAAGAGGTGAATCACACCACACATATACAGATCAATGACAAATTAAAGGAAAATCATTGGCTCTGTTATGCTGTGGGAGCATTTTTGTCAGCATGGTTTATTCTCCACTTATAGGCAAGTGTCACTACAAATCAATACTAAATGATTCTGAGTAATCACATTTAACCCATGATGAAGCATTCTTCATCCAGATTGGAACGGTCTCTTCTAGGATAACAATGAACCATTGAAGTCTGGTGATTTTTAAAATAGGTAACATATCTTTCTGTGCTCTCTATTTTTTTATCTTTGTATTTATTTGGTTTGGGCTCCTGTTTAATTCTCAGACTCGCTTCATAATTATGAGCATCAAAAGACTTCCACAATCAGGCCAACCAAATAATTAGTGTCTGCCATGTCATAATGAAAAGAAGCTAGGCCGCTGACTAGCCAGTTAAATTTTACAGATGAAGGCAGTTAAAAATGACTAGTTAGACTAAAATTTACATTCTTATATAAATATAAGTAATATTTGCCAATTGCATTAATAAAATAGAAAGCAACAATGCTTGTGTAAAGCTTTTATGAATTTGGTTGCTATCCACTACTGCGGCTCTGAGAGCTCTTTCTGACTGGCACTGACATGTTTAAGTTTGAGATGCCCATCATATTCATTACCATGTTAATGATAAGCACTTGGTTACGAGGTTCAGCCACTTTGAGAGATCTTGCAATCATCACATGGATGAGTCAAGTGTTGCAAGAGAGGGCTGTCGAATAATTTTCCTGTTGTCCAAGAAGTGTTAACTTTGCTCCACACATTCTGCTTGAATCTGCTATAGAATTCCACAGTAGCAGTGAGTGGAGCGTCTACAGCCCTCTGTGTAGACTGCGCTGACCACTGAAAACAGCTGCAGAGAGATAGCTGATATTTTGACTTGAGAGATATTTGGTATTTTGATTCATCATAAAAGTGATGAATATTTATGACACATTGGTAAACATATCACTGCTGCAGTTTAAGGAAATTGGAGGAGAGACCAGACTTCCCATGCAGTCTTTAAACCAATTGTCTGTGCTATGCTCCTATTCACAGAGCACTGGGACTCTGAATGATTTAATCAGTGTGAAAATGATATAAATAATATACCATGGCCTTCACAGTCAACAGATCAGAGTCACCACATTGAACACCTATGGGAAATTTTTGGACAATAGTGTTTAGAGAAACTTAGAGAAGTTGTGCCAAAGTGTTTTTTTTTTTTTTGCCCTTTAATTTGTCCCAAGATCTGTACATAAAATAAATTAAGCAGTGATGGTCAATGATGGCTTCTCTACTTTGATAGAAATGTGGATTTTTAAATCAAGCTTTATGCAATCGATGTAAACATGTTACTAGCAAAACCTTGCCAGTGATAAATTACACTAAAGCCTAGAACCTTCAACTTTTCATGATCGGTTGAGTAACATAAAATAGATACTATACTATAAAAACAATATATACAATTCACTGTTAATTTAGTTCAGTCAAAATGATTCGTTTAATCTTACAGACAAGCCTTTGTAAGAAAAGCAGAGCACTGAGTACAATTGTACAGAAAGGTTTGAAGCTTAAAGCTTAAAAACATTCAACCTTGACTATACAAAGAAGACTTGAAGGTTTTTTTCTTTAAGAGTGTAGGTTGTAGAGTGTTTTGCCCCCTGCTAGGCTGATGAGCCAGAAGGGAATTGTCATGGGAATGAACATGGCTCATTATTACCTTCTGTCACATTTGCTGAAAAGCCTTTGCTTTGACAACTGAGCAAGACGACCATATACTGTAGCTTATTAATTAATCTGAGCTTTGAATGTTAAGTTCAATCCACATTAAAAATGACATATCACAGGAATCGTTAACAGCAGTGACTACTCAGTCATATGGGACTGGCGGGAATCCGGTGAAATAAAAATAAAAAAGGAATGAGAGGTCTTGTTTCTTTCCTCCTACATAATTAAAGTGTCTATACACTAATAGTGGATGTTTGTAACATTGTCTAGCAATCGAGCATCAGGGCCTAGTTTTGTAACCCTGCTACAAAGCAGAGCACCAATGAAAAAAAGGTTATTACATTTACTTTTGCTTAATTAAGAATAATAGGAAAATACAAATTAAATGATGGCTAAGCCATTAGCACCATCCTTATTTATACTGCTACTTTAATGGGTTATAATTACCCAGAGTGCAAAGGATTACTTCATCATTGCAGAGGCTGGAAGAAAATGAGGCAGTGTAGCACTGTGGACAATTTCCTGTGTCAGACACTTATAAGAAGATATGCTCGAAATAGCACCTTTAACCCTTCTGATCTGTTTGGAGTGTTGTGTTTTGAAACCCCAGAACCTCATTAACAATTCATAAAACATGCCTAACATCTTAATAAGCTTGATATTTCATGACTTCCTAGTTTTTGTGAGATTTTGTGTTGATATTTGAACATTTATAGTTAAGTTTCTTTGGGCTTGCAGAGAACTTAAGTTATGAAACTTAAGAATCGAATGTAATAGCATACATGCAGGTAGTAGGACATGGACACACACAAAAACGGACACACACACACACACACACCATCAAGACATCAAGACTGTAATATTGTAACTTTATAAGTGCTATGAACCAGAATTTACATGAATTTTTTTCACAGCTGGGAATTTCAAACACACACACACACACACACAGCTGAGAGCATAGCTATAATTTGCAGAACACAGGGGTTGTGCGAGCATATAAAACTGGAAGGACAGAACCTTGTGAAATATTTCTCTTTCTCGTATACTGATTGTTCTATCTCTGCTGTGCTTTGCTTTTTAACACAACATTTGCTGCTTCCAAGGCTCTAGAAATTTGCCTTTATAGCAGTGGTGAGGATGTGTCTGAGATTGATACATACCCTGATTATATGGGATTTTCCTCTAATGACAGTTTTTTTTCTTTTTCTTTCTTTTTTTTTGGTGACCCTTTTGAAGGAGGCTGCTGCTTAATTACACAGATCAGACACCTTCACATCTAAAAATGGAAAACTGTCATGGTGTCTATCCCCACATGAGAGATGGGGCATACTTAATGTGAAAAATATAATCAAAATGCTTCAAGGTCCCACTGCCAGTCATGACATAGACATCAAATCAGCTTTTGAGATGTACATATCACCTCCAATAGGAAACATTGTTCTTGAGAGGACATGGGGGAGGCGGGTATATGGAGAAAAATGGAAAGATATCACTGTGACCATCTGGCAAGGCATTTAATGGGCTGCTAATTCTGCGAGGAGTGTAAAGGTCTAAAGCAAAAGCAACAAGAAGCTATTAGTATACTGATACTGCTAAAGCAATATTTCTTGCTGCACTGTCTCATGAGATGTCCTTCTCCCATGTCTTTGCTTTGATAACAGGGGTATAAGAAGAGAGCATTACAAGCTGGCAGCCATGACGGATGTTTGGAATAGATAGACTCAGCAATTGCCTCTTTTCCATAGCCCACCCCTAAATTACATGACTTTTTTATTGAATGTATTGCTGCTTTCAGAGGAAAATGTCCCTTTGGACAGTATTTACCTACCAAGCCTACGAAATATAATGTAAAGGTAAAGGCATCTGAAATGCAAAATCAATGTTTAGTTGGGGAAAAACTTCATAGTGCTTAAACACAATGTTACGGACACAAAAACAACACAAAAACACACATGCACAAAAAAGGCCTTTCAAAAGAGGCCCAGGAAAAGCAAAAAAAAAGAAAGTGTCCTCTTGATGAATACAATGCTTAAAGATGTGACTGTTTAAAGGAGGGAAGAAAAATGTTGAAATGGATTTGGATGAGAGTCAGACCGCAGGTCAGGTAACAATTTATACAAAGTCACTGATTTGTATAACTGCTGACAAAAGACTGCCTGTTGCCCCATGGTGCTTTCTTTGTTCAATGTATGCACTTAACAGTGCTTTCAGTTTTTATTAAATAAACAGATATGAAAAACAAAGATATGAAAAACAGATTAGCGCACACACACACACACATACACACACCTTTCCCCACTCCAGGTAGACTATTACAATGATAAGGAATTGTGAGATATTGCAGAGGAAGGAGAAGAAAAAGAAAAAATAAAATTCAAACATATCTTAAAATATCAGAAAGAAGCATTTTGAAGTCTCTAATGACTTACCCCATGTATACAAGTTGTTGAGAGCTCAAAAGAAATGATATCCAGCAGATATATGCACTCATATGTGTGGAGGGTTCCAGTGACTAGCATTTTTTTTTTTTGTAGCTGTGAAAGCAGCTAAATGTAACTGTCTCTACACTTAGTGCTTTTGTAATTTAAATCAGTAGAGGTGGGAGAATGAACAGTTGCAGAATGAATCAGATGAGAATTTCCTTGGAGCTTCTTGGCGTCCTCTTTGTCAAACCTTTATTTGTCAGTGAGATCCCGAGCCTGTATGAATCCTCTGACGCTTTGGGAGCACCAGCAGCAGTAGCAGCATTAAAAACATGGAAGCTTCCAGATCTGAACTAGCAATGTGACTGAATATACATGCATTATTAGAAATGAATAGATAATGTACATATGTATATGTGACAAATAAAGGCTAATTATAAATTACTATTATTATTATTACATGCCGATATGGATAGGATGTACATACTTATCCTTCTATTTTCCCCCTATCAACGTGAGAAGCAATGAAAAGTTTAGGTGCAAGGTAAGATATGAAGCTTGAGCAACCAAGAATACTATGTTCATTAACATGCATTTACTGCATTTATTTATGCTTTGTGACAGCCTGGTCAAGGCCACCATGTTTAATCCTTTTAACTACTTACTATAACACTATATTACTATAACAGTAATGAGGTTTTTACTTCTGTTCAGATAAACTTACACAGAATTTTAGTGGTTGAACAGCCTTCAGTTTTTAGATACTTAAAAACAGGCATTTGGGGAATCTCAGAGAGTAGAAAGAGGGTTTGATAACACTATTTACTTTGAAGATTTTTGTGGAAAAAAAACAAACCTTTTTGGTATTTTTGGAACATTCCTATGAATATATTGCTGGGAAATTCTTATGAAAAACTAAAGATTCATGAAGCTCAGAGAGTCTACCTTCACATGAGCCATTAACCACCACTGTGGAGTGACATGACAAAGAAATTCAATGCTGAACATGGACACCTTAAAACCTTTTTTGCCTCTGGTAAATGTGTTAAACTAGACTGCTAGCTTGTTAACAACTGTGCAAGCAAGATTAAGAGACCTTCACATGAAGATGAGACCAATTTTGAAGGTAAGTAGCCTTTATTTGTGACATATACATTACTGCACAGTAAAAATCATTCTTCACATGGCCAATCCTTGGAAGGATGAGCATAGGGATAGCCATAAAGCAGCACTACTGGAGCAGGTGGGGGTTAGGGGCTTGATAGCCTTGCTCAACAACCCATGGCCTTAACCACATGAGCTACCAAAAATGTTGGGGGCTTCAGAGCCTTGCTCAAGGGCTCAACAGTGGCATCTAAGTTAAGTTGTCTTTATTTGTCACATATACATTACTGCACAGTGAAATTCTTTCTTCGCATATCCCATCCTTGGGGGTTGGGGTCAGGGGGCAGCGTCAGCCATGATACAGCACCCCTGGAGCAGGGTGGGTTAAGGGCCTTGCTCAAGGGCCCAACAGTGGCAGCTTGGTGGTGCTGGGGTTTGAACCCCGATCTACCAATCAACAACCCATGGCTTTAACCACATGAGCTACCAAAAATGTTTATGTCATGTATAAATACTGTTAGAACTAAATAAATGCTTTAACACAACTCAAACATCTCAACTATGTTGGTAGGATTTTATGAACTTTCCTGCTGCTACTTCTACTGCAGCATTGCATAAGTACTTTTTTGGTCTTTTTCACTGAACAATACTGTACTTATTTCTCCCTAATTTGGTCACCTGCCAATTTTCTCCCAGCAGCAAGTATTCCATATCATATGACAGCTACCATGAATCCTCTGAGTTGCATGAATCTCGAGACACTTGAATTCTGCTTATGCTGTGTCACATGACAACATGACACACTCGGGAGAAAATGCTGTTTACCCTCTTCTGCATACATGAGCTCACAGATGCAACTGATTGTCAAGTGTAGCTGTGATTGACAGGAGAGAGTGTGTGCTATCCCTCCCTCTCAGAAACATAATTAATGTGTATGTTTATTTAAAGCTTCTATTAAAATACCCATGCTAAGTAGAATAAAGTACTTAATTAACCTGTCATTTATTCATGCAGAACTTTATAGCATCACTTCAAACTACATCATATACACCGATCAGCCATAATATTATGACCAACTGCCTAATATTGTGTTACAGCCCTAACCCATTGAGGCATGGACTCCACTTGATCCCTGAAGGTGTGCTGTGGTATCTGGCACCAAAATGTTAGCAGAACATGCATTAAGTCCTGTAAGTTGTGAGGTGAGGCCCCCATGGATCAGACTTGTTTGTCCAGCACATCCTACAGATGCTTGATTGGATTGAGATCTGGGGTTTTTGAAGGCTAAGTCAACACTGAACTTTGTTGTGCTCATCAAACCATTCCTGAGCCATTTTTTCTTTGTGGGATGGTGCATTATCCTGCTGAAAGAGGCCACAGCCATCAGGGAATACCATTTCCATGCAACAGTGCTTAGGTAGGTGGAACATGTAACATCCATCCTGGCAGGTTTCCCAGCAGAACATTGCCCAAAGCATGACACTGCCTCCACCAGCTTGCCTTCTTCACCTAGTGAATCCTGGTGCCATGTGTTCCCCAGGTAAGCGATGCACACACACCCAGCCATCCATGTAAAATGATTTACATGATGATTTACATGATGTAAAGTGATTCATCAGACCAGGCCACCTTCTTCCATTGCTCCGTGGTCTAGTTCTAATGCTCACGTGCACATTGTTGGTGGTGCACAGGGGTCAGCATGGGCACCCTGACTGGTTTGCAGCCCCATACACACAAAACTGTGATCCACTGTGTATTCTGATACCTTTCTATCAGAACCATCATTAACTTGATGCTCAGCAATTTGAGCAACAGTAGCACGTCTGCTGGATCGCTCAACAGCCTTCGCTCCCGTGCATCAGTGTGCCTTGGCCACCCAGGACCCGGGTCACCACTGTTCCTTCCTCGGACCATTTTTGATAGATACTGACCACTGCAGACTGGGAACACCCCACAAGAGCTGCAGTTTTGGAGATGCTCTGATCCAGTCATCTAGCCATCACAATTTGGCCCTTGTCAAACTCACTCAAATCCTTACGCTTGTCCATTTTTCCTGCTTCTAACACATCAACTCTGAGGACAAAATGTTCACTTGCTGCCTAATATATCCCACCCACTAACAGGTGCCATGATGAGGAGATAATCAGTGTTATTCACTTCACTGCTCATAATGTTATGGCTGATCGGTGTAGCCATCGGATCCTTCTGGGCAAGTCTCACCAACGTTGAGGACTAGAGGTCATTTGATACTACATTTAAGTCCACAATACAGATAACAACTGTCTGTTAAGAAATGATTCAGCGAAGAATAATTATAAATTTGAAAAATTTGCTACAAAATTTGAGGGCATGCCAGAAAAAGACTTGGTATTATGGCTTGTATGTCTGTGTCTCTGTCTCTCTCTCTCTCTCTCTCTCTCTCTCTCTCTCTCCCACACACACACACACACACACACACACACACACACACAGTGACTCATAGAGCACTGACCAAACGGTGTCAAACAATCAATCATACAGATGGGTCTCTACCACTACAACTATCTCAGGCATGAACTAATAATCAACTACATTATAACTGTAAATTGCAGACCTCAGATGTCCCTCCATGATGCTGACCCTTTCTACCCTCTCCTTCCACACACCAATCCATCAAAAATGTTGTGGGCTATGGGAACCTCTGCATTAAAGTTCAGCTGCACAATGGGAGTGACTTTGTTTTAAAAAGTGCTGATGACAAGAATGATGAAGGGGCAAAAAAAAAGCTTGCATAACTTGCATGCCTAATTAGAAACCTGGCCAATTTGTGCCAATTTCATTTTCCTTGTTTGTCTCAAGCATGTCACAGAGAAGAGATACACTTCAATTTTAACTAGCATTTAAATCCACATCAGCTTTTTTCTTCTCTTTAGCTTTCACAGAATGATGGATGCTTTAGAAGTCTTTTACAGTTTAGTTGCTATTGTTTGCAAAAGAGTACAATCCTCCAGGCTGCTCTAACTGGTCAGTTTTATGACAGCTACAGGCAATATGAAGCCTCAATTTATTTTTGAATACAGCTAAATATTACTGAGTGTAGTCTTCTGTAAATAACTCTGTGATGTATGACAAAAATTCTGAAACTTAAGACACTGATAGAAATTCATTTATGTTCTATTTATTTCTAGCTGCAAGACTTTTATCCTAGAATCGGCATTTTATTAGAGACATGACATTTTGTCACCTAATGCCACCAGAATAAACTAACCGATATGTATAGAAAGGTTATATAAGCTATGGTCATCAGTATAAAAATGTTTATTATAGTATAAATTTGCTAATTGGCCTTCATGTATTAATTTATCCACATTTCCCCAGCTTTAGTGAATACATCACATCTTCTCTTTAGACTTTCAGGTCAGTCTCACATAAAGGGTTGTATTTTCCCCAGTGTGATCTCTCACCTTTTTCTTAACAGCATAGTAAGTCAAAAATAATAGGGACTTTAAGCATTGACCCCACAGCTACATTGCTACATTGGCCAAAGGGGAAAATAAAACAATACAGGTGCTGTTATGTACAGGCTTCCTGTCACTCTGCTACAGAAAGGTTTAAAGGTTTAGGAAAGGTTTTACACTGTTACTTTATACTCATTAAAAATTAACTCTAGTTAATGACAATGTGCATTTCATTTAATACAAAACATATATTTGTATATATATAACATATATTTGTATTTTACAGTCATGCCACCTGCTTCCAATGTTACCAACTATTGAGTGAAAACTGTATTGAATTTTTTTAATCTTATGCATAAAGCTGTTCTTCACTTGTTGTTGTGGATTTTATTGCTTCTGTGATGCTTTTTATAGCGTTTTATTCTTTTTAGCATAAATTGTCAAATACTCTTACACCGACTCTGATATCAGTGGCTTGTTTGCTAATGCCAATTCCCAGTTTCTGTAACCACTTCATATTTAAAGTCTCTAACAGTGTATTGTAACCAGGGAAGTGGAGGAAAGGGTCAACCTGGCAGAAGAAACATGGGAGAGTTCTCAATTTGCATAGTCATGCATATTCATCTCTCTCTGCAGACTTTATGAGTGTAATGTATAGAGATGGTCCTTTTTGCTATCTGACAGTAATATGGTCATGGGGATTCCCTAAAGGGAAACAGATATTATATATATATATATATATATATATATATATATATAAATAAAGCCTTGACACAGAGGAAGTGTAGTGCTCAGAGTAGACACTGACGTCAGAAGACTGTATACATACTCGGCTGGGGCTTATGAGGCATGAAATTGAATTTAAGAGTGTTTTCATTTGTCCCTCTCTGATTTCTTCTAAATTATTTATTTGTGTTTTCATTCTGCTTACTGAATGTATAAGAAGATGCCATGAGCCAACAGGAGGGTAATTAGTTATATGGAAACTTGCTTGAGCTCTGTGAATTGACGTGTGTGTGTGTGTGTTTATGGGGTGGGATGAGAGGGGTGTTAGCAGTCTGTATTTAGATGAGCAGAATCACTGAGCTTGATGTGGTGGCACTGTCACACCTGTGATGCCATCTGCACCATCTCACCTGGCCCAGTGTGCCCCTGATGCCACCTGGCAGTGCAGCTGCAGTTAAACACTGCTGATAAACATGTCTCGCTCATTCGTCCTCTACTCTAGGAGAACGTAGAAAACTGGGAATAAAGTGGAACACAACTAGTAACTTCCAAAGAAGAGGTACAGAAAAGTGGTTATGACTATGTGTGTGTATGTGTGTGTGTGTGCTGGACCTGCATCATTCTTATTACATGATTGATGAGACCCTGTCATACAATGCACAGCTCAACACTAATGGTTACTTTGTGAAATTATTGATGAACTTTAGATTTTAGTTTCCCATCTAATGTCATCACCAGTACTGGTCACTGGCGATAGCTTTTATCTATGCACTGGTGGGGGATTCTCAGTAAGGGTGAAGTTTATACAGCTTGGGAGTCATGTCGCCCATGGAATCGGTTACTGGCCTCATGAGTGCGTCTCTTAAATGTGACGCTACGCACTGTCAAAACGTTTTCACTGCATTTTGTGTGATAAAGCTGGGTATTTCTTTCATCACAACTGCATCTAAATGAGCTTGTCAGGCTTGATAATATCCCTATTATTCCACCCTCCTCTTCCATGCGCTCTTTGTCTTCATCTCCAAGTCAGAGATGGATTCACTCTTTAGTGAGACAATTTTCTGGGAATCCAAGCTTCAATCGCTGGTCATGAGCATAATCCAGCACTGGTGAAAAGACACAGAATATGTGTAAAAAGCTTTTGAAATGGATCTGAAAATTCTGATCTGTGTCATAATATTTGCTCTTCTGAGTCATCATTGTTTTTGACCTACTTTGACTTCCCTGGAGAGCTAGTGGGGTGTTGAACCACATGACCGCATTCATCTCATTTATATTTTAAACAAGAGGATCGTTAGGACAGACTGTGCGATGACAATGAGATATGAGAGGCCTTTGAAACATTGTGTTGAGAAAAGAAAAGAAAAGTTTTTTTGTTTTTTTTGTTCTCAAAGAGAAACTACACACTTAGAAAACTGCATAAAAAGCATTTAAGAGCAATTATTTTTTAAGAATACAGATCACATTTGCTGCTCTATACAGTATAAAAAATAACAACAGTTTCACAGAAAAAAAAGATGTTGACTTTGATGACCTATGATTTAAAAAAAATGATGGTGAATTCATAGGGTTTTTTTAAACCATGCCCCAGTGGAAAAATAAATAAATAAATAAATAAATAAACAAACAAAATAACTTAATAATTTTGTCCTAAAAATATCTATCTATCTATCTATCTATCTATCTATCTATCTATCTATCTATCTATCTATCTATCTATCTATCTATCTATCTATCTATCTATCTATCTATCTATCTATCTAATCTGATTACGGCACGCATTCGCATTTTATTTATCGCAACATTTATTCCGGTCCAGAATTGCATTAATTTTTCGCCAAGATCTTGTATTGATGATGGGACAGTCTGGAAAGTCTTCTCCAGCACATCCCAAAGATTCTCAATGGGGTTAAGGTCTTATATGTCTCATGCTCCCTGAAGCACTTTTTCATATTTTGAGTCCGATGAATCCTGGCATTGTCATCTTGGAATATGCCTGTGCCATCAGCGAAGCAAAAATCCATTGATGGAATAACCTGGTCATTCAGTATATTCAAGTAATCAGCTGACCTCATTCTTTGGGCACATAACATTGCTGAACCTAGACCTGACCAACTGCAGCAACCCTAGATCACAGAACACTGCCCCCATAGGCTTGTACTGTAGGCACTAGGCATGATGGGTGCATCACTTCAGCCACCTCTCTTCATATCCCTGATGCGCCCATCACTCTGGAACAGGGTAAATCTGGACTGATCAGACCACATGACTTTCTTCCATTGCTCCAGAGTCCAATCTTTATGCTCCCTAGCAAATTGAAGCCTTTTTTTCCGATAAGCCTCACTGATAAGTGGTTTTCTTAAGGCTACACAGCTATTTAGTCCCAGTCCCTTGAGTTCCCGTCCCATTGTGCATGGAGAAATGGTCTTACTTTCACTATTAAACATAGCCATGAGTTCTACTGTTGTTTTTTTACGATTTGATTTATTCAAAAACATTTAAATGATTGCCGATCATGATCATTCAAGATTTTTTTCAGACCACATTTCTTCCTTGAAGATGATGGTTCCCCACTATCCTTCCAGTTTTTAATAATGCGTTGGACAGTTCTTAAACCAATATATATATATTGCCAAAACAGATCCGTTGAGGCATGGACTCCACTAGATCCCTGAAGGTGTGCTGTGATATCTGGTACCAAGATGTTAGCAGCAGATCCTTAAAATCCTGTGAGTGGTGAGGTGGGATCAGACTTGTTTGTTCAGCACATCCCACAGATGCTCGATTGGATTGAGATCTGGGGAATTTTGGAGGCCAAGTTGACACCTCAAACTCATTGCTGTGAAACCATTCCATTTTTGTTTTGTGGCATGGCGCATTATCCTGCTGAGTCCACAGCCATCAGGGAAAATAACATGCTTAGGTGGTACGTGTCAATGAAGCATCCACATGGATGGCAGGACCCAAGGTTTCCCAGTAGAACATTGACTAAAGCATGACACTGCCTCTGCTGGTTTGCCTTCTTCCCATAGTGCAGCCTGGTGCCATGTGTTCCCCAGGTAAGCGACACACATGGCCATCTATGTGATTTAAAAAAAGACGTGATTCATCAGACCAGGCCACTGTCTTTTATTCCTCTGTGGTCCACTTCTAATGCTCACATGCCCATTGTTGCCACTTTCAGTGATGCACAGGAGTCAGCATGGGCACCCTGACTGGTTTGTGGCTATGCAGCCCCATATGCAACAAACTGTGATGCACGGTCTATTCTGACATCTTTCTATCATAACCATGATTAACTTCTTCAGCAATTTGAGCAACAACTCATCTGTTGGATTGGATCACATGGATGAAATCTGATCTCTAAAGTTTGGGGAAATGCATTTATTACACTGTGTTGGCCTCAGAAATGTATAGATGATTTAACCATGATTTTAATAATGCATTCTGCTCTGAGCTAAATCATGTCTGCATATGCCAAATTTATTTAATGTAAGACCAACATTTGGTACTCTATAAACAATCTATAAACTGTCATAAACCAGGCATATTTCAACATATTTCAAATGTTTCACTAAAGTCGAAGTGAACTGGATAAACAATAAAACACATAACGTAAACAGCAAATCACGCTGATCTATTTAACATCAACTGCCATAAAATGAACCATCTTGGTGATAGATCAGTAGACAGACAAAGATAATGTACAGACAACACTGAGTATAGTAACAAAAGTGTACAATGTGTACTGTCTGTAGAGTGTGAATAAACATCATCAACTATAACCTGTTGTCATTCATCTTTATTTTCAGTAACTGCTTTATTCTGCCGATCCCAGTAAATCTGGGTGCAAGGCAAATTCAGCCTGGATCGAATGCCAGATCATTAAACAGCACCATTCGCACACACACACACACACACACATTTACACCTAGGGGCAATTTAGAGTTCCCAGTATGCTTATGTGCATGTTTTTGGAATGTGGGTGGAAACCAGAGAACCCAGAAGAAACCCAGTTAACACAAGGAGAACATATGAAACTCAGAAAACAGACACTTAGCCAAGCTGAGTCCTTTACTAACTAACTGAAACTTGCAAAAAACTGAAGCTACTGTAGTCGTGAAAGTATCTCAAAATGTTCAGAGCAGTAACTTAGCTGCTTTATCAATGTAACGGATTTATTAAGAGTCTGTGAGCTCTCAGTTTGAGCGGCACCTCAGCCTGGAGTGCGCTACGATCTTCACTGACCTACTCTCTTACACAGATTTTTAGCTTTGATGGCACTGAGGCTTTCCTTTGTGCAGAACAGTATTTTCTCTTGGGTCTGATTTCTTGTTCTGCTTCTGTCCTGGTTTTTCCCAGACTTACGATTAAAGAGATTACATTCTTTACAGGATCCTGGAAACCTCTCTCGATCTCTCTCTCTCTCTCTCACACACACACACACACAAACACACTCACACACACAAAGGTTCCCTGGGGGATGGTTGACGCTGCCCTCCTCCTTTGCTCCTCTTTGTATCTCCGGTCCTGTGTTAGAGCAAGGTGACTGCCTGTGAAGATGGAATTAACAAATGATGTGCCTTGACTTTGTTCAGAACGCACGAGTGGTGTAGCGCAGCACCAACACTGCATGCCTACATTCTGTGCACTCCTTGCTCTGTAGCCTCTTCCTCTATTCAAGGGCTTCGGGCACGGTGTGCATTCGTCTGATTGATAATGAAATAGGAGAGGTGCGAGACTTGCTGTTTAGGGAATACTCAGTTGAGTGTGTGACCCCCAAAGCAGCAGTGAGTCTGACACTTGAGCAGTGGGGTTTAATGAAAGAGCTAAAAATGGAAGGTGCAGGAGGGAGATGTGCTGCAATGGTCAGTGCTGAGTGCCTCTGTGGGATTTTTGATAAAATACGTAGCACAGCACTCAAAGCCAGATGAAGCATCAACATAAGCAAAAGTCAGGGACAAAACTGACAGCTTACTCAGAGTATATTAGTGGCAGTGACCATATGGGATCATATGATCACTTATAACTCCTTTATTATGAGAATATGTTGATGAGAGATAACCTTGCCATTGCAGGGAAGGACACGGGAGGGGGTGAGAGAGAGAGAGAGAGAGAGAGGCAGAATTAGACATAATGAGCCTATTTATAGATCACTAAACCTCTCTGTATAAAAACTTCACCTAATGTGTGATAAGCACAAATAACCATACATAACCATTGTATAGCTTTGTATAAACTTAGAACATACATTTAAGAGAAAGTGCAAGAATTAAATAATTTGGTTGCTAAAATATTTGACTGAAAAGAAGGATCACTCTATGCCCTCCATTAGAGAAAAATCACGCAAACTCACATATTAAATTAAATTAAATATTAAACATTTTCTCAAATAGATGTTTCACAAGTAGTACAAAAGTTTTATATATAGAATTTGTTAAGGATTATTTTACTTCCACATTTTTTTTTCATTTATTTACGAATGATTCCTTTTTCCTTTTTTTTTTTAACACAATTAATTCTTCAATTAATTTAAACTTTTTAATTTTTTTTCCCATTTATTTCCACATGAATTTTGCATGATTAATAAATTCTTTTTCTTTCTTTCTTTCTTTCTTTCTTTCTTTCTTTCTTTCTTTCTTTCTTTCTTTCTTTCTTTCTTTCTCTTCAACATAATGTTAAAATGGTTGTGTAAACTGTAAAAGTTTTGTTATGTTATGTTTTTATGATAACTTTTGGACTACTTAGCAGACATGGTGAGCTAATTGAGTAAGGCAACAACTTTGCACTTCCTATAATCTAAACATACACAGTAACAAAGGGTGTTTTTGGCAAGGCGCCCTTTCATTACACTCTGTCTATTTTGTGTTTAAGACAGATTTCAATCAAAGCCCTTTGTGTTACTCTGTTTCCACAGCATGTGACCAGAATGCACCAAAATGGTCAAACAATCAAACCAAATGCATCTTTATCACAGGACAATAGCAGAATGGAGAGCAGACAGTGCAATCTCCACCGAACACAAACTTTGCTTGTTTTCTCCCTCTAACTAATAATTTAGATAGTTAAGACTTCAATGCAATTTTCTGGCATGTTGTTTTTTCTCTGTAGTCCATTGATGTCTTAAGTTTAGCATTCTAGCCTGTGTAATCTGTTAAACTCCAAAACTAAGGTGTTTTAGAAGTAACACATTAACCACTTCAGGACCAGTATGTTAAGATGCTGGTGGTGACTGAAACCTTGAACCTGTGATGGCCTAGAGTTACAAAAACTACAAGCATTCCTGTACTGAAATGTGGTTCCCTTTTTCATGTATTTCAAGCAGAAAATTCTAGCATTTCAACATTTACTGACCCCAAAAATTGAAAAGGGGAAAATCTTAAGGCTTAAAGATTTTGCTATTATGACAAATAATTTATCAAAGCCTGGCACTGAATGTGTGATCAAACATGTCTAGCAAGGTTTTAGACATATTCAGACCAATTGAAATGGATTGTTTTAACCATTAACTGTTTTACACAGCATAATCGTTGCTGAAAGCATAGACAAGACTGTTCAGCAAAAAAAAAAAAAAAAATGTTGTTGTGAAGTACATTCAAAATTTCTTACACATTATGGGCAGAAAAGCCAAAGTTTGTTCGATTTTATCCTGGGTTTTTTTTTTTTTTTTTTCAGTCACAGTGACATCTGCTAAACAGCTCTTCCCTTGTGCATTCTCATGCACTTTTTATGATGCTCCCAAGCAGGAAAAAAAATAAATCGGTGCAAAATCGCAACAAATAAGTGACAGGAGATTATAGTGCAGTTCAGTGCAGCCACATGCACACTTGACTTTTATAACAGCAGTGCATTTTTCTTAATTTTTGAAAGTCCAAACAGAAATGCATGTCAAACCTGAGACAGTCCTGTTGTCACCCAAATGCAGCCCACAAATAATTTTGAACAGCTACATGAGCTGAGAGCTTAGCAGCAGACGCAATTTAATCACTACCTGTAGGTAACAAAATACACAAACCAGCCCATCACATGCATGCCATGAACAACTAACCCTAACCCAAGGGTTAAGGGAACAAAATCACTTAACCCTAACCCTTTTCGGGTGGATGATGTGAACATTACCCAAAGATGTTGACCTGTATCTACATGATTTTATGCAGTGCACTGCTGTCACATGATTGGCTGATTAGAATATTTCAAGAATGTGTGTGTACAGGTGTTCCTAATAAAGTGTTTGATGAAGGGATAGATAGATAGATAGATAGATAGATAGATAGATAGATAGATAGATAGATAGATAGATAGATAGATAGATAGATAGATAGATAGATAGATAGATAGATACTCACACAGATATCACAGATAGATAGACTCACACATTGCACTAGTGCTTGTTTTATGCATTATTTTCTCCTTGTTAGCACTGTAAGGAATTTTTTTAAAAGAAAGTGCCCTTTCAAAAAACTTTTTCTAAGAGATGTATTACTCATTTATCCATTGGATGATTCACAGTTTATAAAATCCGCTGTTTGAGAATACGTATAAATATGTCCTCATTGGAGAGCAGAAAGGATTTTAATGGGGTTTTATGGATTAATTGATTCAGAGCACTTAATTAAAAGTAAATAAATTGTATAAAAACATTACACTGGCAGAGCTAATGGCCATTTGATGTTTACAGCTGGATGAGTTCGGAGAGTTGAAACAAAGGCCACACATTTAAAAAGCAGGCGGTTATAAACAGGAAGTAAACAATGTAAAGTGATAGTCTGGCCTGTGTGTAGCTTTTAACTGATTATGATTGCATTTGAAGTACCTATTTCACATTTGTGAAATCGCGGCAATGTCTTAGCCTCGTCTCATTTCTCCAGCAGGACAGGTGAAGGTGTGTGTGGTGGAGTGGCTGCGGGAGCATGACTCTGCATTATGTTTGAAATCCTCATTTGTCACTGTTTCATACTGCAATCCATCACTTCTCTCTCCATGCTTTATTTATTCTGCTTACTTACAATGTAGCTCAATCTAGCAGACCCATGTTATTTAACAACCAATTATTTATTTATTTATTTAATTAATTCAGAAGTCTGGAATTTTAAATCAAAATACAGTAGATCAGATAAGAACATATGTACTGTATATCTTTTAAAGGTGTTCACACACACACACACACACACATATATTCTATTAATAATTCCTTTAAATGAAAGAAAGCTTGGCCACCATATTGTTGTAACATGGACATGTGCATGTTTTGAGACTGTCACTTAATTTTGGGACAATGAACAATTAACATTAACATGTCTGTGTGTGTGTGTGTGTGTATGTGTGTGTGTGTGTGTGTTTTGCATATGTTAAACTGTACACTTAAAATAGCTAAAATCCTCATATTTTAAATTTCTCAAGTTTTTATTGTCTTATTTCATGTTTAACATATCAATCTGACATATCATAACATATCAATCCCTTTTGTTTTCAGTTAATCATATTCTCCTGATCTTATTTGTTTGTAAAGGATGGGGATTAATACACTCAAGGAGACAAAAGATTCTAAAACACACAAAAAAGAGCACACAAAGAGATTTCTGGTTTTCATGTTACAAGCCCCAAGCTGCTTCATCCATGGTCTGGTGCATGCTTAGACAAGGAGGAAGATCACTTAGTGCAGATTGGATGAAAATGATCGAGGAGGCCTTCTGAAACAGACAGAAAGAAAGCTCTAAATATGTAAATGCTTTTTCAGAGTGTAATAGCCTCAGTCAACTCATTCACCTGCACCTGTTCTTGTGGGTGTTTTTTTTTTTTTTTGCAACTAATTTCGACCAAATAATGAGAAAACACTCCAAACTCCTTCCCATTCATGCTTCCATGTCTGCTATGAGGCTGCCAAGTCGTGCATTGTCTCGCATCTACTGGCTTAAAAAAGGAGTCTGAGGATGTTATGATAATCCCTTTCACTTCTCCTGCTTTCTCCACCTACCATATTAAATCCATCAATGCATCCGGGTAAATACTCCAGCTAGAAGCACTTGATTATTGACTTACCTACTACCTCCCTGCTTCTTATGGCTTGCTGTGGTTCGATTAACAGCCTTGTGACAGTTGCTTATTCTTGAACTGCTATGTGACCATCGATCATGCCATTTCTCTCATCATATAGGCTGGCCAATATTGCTTATGCTTTTAAAATCTATCCCCTTCCCTCTATATTCTGGCAACCATCTGGCCATTTACCTTGCCAACAAGCACTAAGCAATAAGAGTGGGCAAGAATTTGGAGACATGATGCCTGAAGTACTTGGACACCATCCCTTATCCTTCTTTTGTCCACAGTCTTTCTGTTCCAACTTCTAGCACTTTAACTGCTCTCTCTTTTTGGGCATACTGACTGCTTGTCAAACTTGATTACCTCTGACATCCTTTTTTCAAACATCAACCTATCATAAAAGCCTTTTCAGCCCTTACCTAATTTATTTGGAGACATGAATGGACATGCTTTAATTCATGTCCACTCTTTTATTTCAGCTGCCATGGACATGGAATCTTGGGACACTCCTTAAGGTTAATGTAGCTCCCTCTGCATTTCATCAACACATCCTGGTTTGTGACAGGATCATCCCAGGCTTGATCCAAGTACTGTATACAAGAGATGCAACTGAATACAGGTATGAATACTGTGCCCTCCACTAATACTGCTACAGTTTGAAAATATGAGCAAAGAAGGTTGTAAAAACAAAATCAATACAAAAATGGTTTACTGACCACAAAAACAAGGTCCTGCCATGGCCATTCCAGTCTCCTGACATGATCCCCACAGAAAACCTGTTGGGTGTACTGAAGAGGAGAGTCCACCAGAGTAGACCTCAAAATTTGAAGAATCTGGCAAATTCTGTGGAGGAATGGTCTCAGATCCCTTGTCATGAATTCTCAAACCTCATTAGGCATTATATGTGAAGACCACAGCTGTTATCTTGGCATATATTTGAGAAAGATATATATTTTTTAATTAAATTGCTAATTGCTTGAGCAGAGTATTATATATATATATATATACATATATATATATATATATATATATATATATATATATATATATATATATATATATATATATATATATATATATATATATATATATATTGGGTGAAATTTATGGAAAATGGAAAAAGTTCACACTACAGTGATATTATATCATGAAAATAGGGCATTTAAGTAGAAGCATGCAATGGTGATTTCCTCATCTCAAAATTTATTTGAACAAAAGCCAATGACAGTGGTGGGTATACCACAACAAAAAATGTCAATGTCTCAATAATTTGTCATGTGCCCTTGACCATCAATTACAGCTTGACGACGACGTCTCATGCTGTTCACGAGTCGACTTATTGTCTGCTGAGGCATGGCATTCCACTCTTCTTGAAGGGCGGCCCTCAGGTCATTGAGATCCTGGGGTGCAGGGTTACGAGCCTCTACACGGCGACTCAGGTGATCCCATAAGTTTTCTATGGGATTCAGGTCTGGAGAAAGTGCAGGCCATTCCATTTGAGGTACCCCAGCCTCCAGCAGCCGTTCCCTAATGATGCGACCTCGATGAGCTGGAGCATTGTCATCCATGAAGATGAAATTAGGCCTGTGTTGTTCATGCAGGGGCACAATGACTGGATTAATGATGTTATTCAGGTAGTATTGGCTTGTCACTGTACCATTCACAAGATGTAGGGCAGTTCTGTATTGAGTAGACACACCTGCCCAGACTGTAACACCACCACAACAGTGGCTGATGCATAGCGCTCTCCTTGACATCTCCAACATTGTTGGCGGCCATCATTTCTGCTCAACGTGAATCGACTTTCATCAGAGAACAGCACTGAGGCCCACTGGTCCCTCGTCCAGCGTAAATGCTCCCTGGCCCGACGCCTGTGCCTGGTGGTGTGGTCAGGTACCCTTGCAGGTCATCTAGCACGCAGACCACGTTCATGTAAACGGTTTCGAATGGTCTGACGTGACACTTGGGTGCCTCTCACCTCCCTTAAATGTGCCTGGAGTTGAGTTGCGTTCATCATCAGGTTCCGCAGGGCACTGTTCACAATGAAGCAGTCATTAACGTGGGATGCGGCCAAAGGACGTCCACCTCTATGACTTTCTGTGACTCTTCCAGTCTCTCTGTATCTCTGTCGCAACCTGCTGATTGCTGCAAATAGATATGAATGCTTCAAGCACTAAGGAGAAATAAATAGTGGCATAGTATTACACACTTACTGAATAGACAAATGCATATTCAGAACTTCAGAAATTCTCATCAGAATTTATTAACATTTTCTAGAGATTTATTTATTTATTCTTGAAATCTTTTTTTGCTAGTACTCTTGAGATCCAAAAAAAATTTTTGGAGACTGAAATTGCAAAAATAAAATAAAATAAATTAAAAATTGTACACCAACAAGTTTGACACTATTTCACTCTATTACCAGTATACCAATAGTATATTTTGCACAAGACAGAAACCTCCCATTATTCTAACCCAGGTTCTAGGTTCTTTGCTACTTTTCAAGTTTTGCATTTCACCATGCATCTCAAGGAGGAATGGTGTGCACTTGAAAAAATTAGACTTAACCAGGACAATATCAACATTAGAATGTTTTTGACAAATTGCTTCTAAATATAAATCCTTTGAAACGCAAATACTGGGGATCAGACATCTCATTGCTAATATGCTTCATATTTCTCAGTGTTTTTTCTAAATAGCATTAAGTAGAGTCTGATGCTGGTGTGTCATAACACATGAAAGTTGATTATTCTCTTCAGGAATGTGCGGCCATCAGTCTGTAAGAATGTTGACAGTAAAGAGTCAGCATACACAATAAATCATAATGATGTTTACCTCATCTGTGCAGAGTGGCAAGGAAAGTCATTGCCAGTGTGCTATTTATCTGTGATCCCCAATGCCATTAGAAAAATCTATCCTCGGTGATTTGCATTTCAAATATGAGTAAGTGGTTTAGGAGGAATCCTATGCAGAGAATACCAAACCTTAAACAGCCCCCACATGGCTGCCTGAGCAGACAGATTTAGTCGCACATCAGCATACGGTTCAGAATACCAATGCACAAACTCATTCTCTTTTAGCTGTCAAAGGTCATAGATAGCAGGCGAATGCAATGTGGGTGTGTATGTGACTATGACGGAGAGGATTTTTTAAATCACTGTAGTCTGATAGACAAAGACTCGTTGTAATATGTCCATACCTGAAGTAGCAGATGCTACTGAATGATGACTAAATGAGCAAAACTATGATATGACCATATGCATATACTGTATGATGTGAAGTGAGATTTCGCAAACATGTCCAAAACATTCTACAAATTAATATTTGTGCTAGGAATGTAGGGACTCCAAATTTAACAAGCTGTACATTTCTTTTTTTTTTGGAGAATGTTGGCATAGTCCTCTCTTGCAATGATGGGGTGTGTCACCTTCTCAAAAGTGCAGATTGTCACAGTCTGCTCCTGCCACCTCAAGGGTGCATCTCTATAAATCAGCTCCAAGGCATAACGTGCACTGTATCTTCCCAGAATGCAACATGAGAAGATGAACAAGGCCATTTAGATCTGTAAGGCACTGCCCTGACCCAGTGATGAAAAATATACTTTCTTTGCAAAGTCCTTCTTGCCTGAGTCCCTAGTGTATTTGGCATTACACTTGAAAGTATCATTATCACATGAGATCTACACTGACTGGGTATTTCTCTGACTTTTGCAGCATTCTCTACTATTTGTTTATTAGTTGATGCTGGTGTGCTGCCTCTTGCTATATGCTATGGGCTATAGATGTGTCTCTGTGGATAGTTGGGCGCCAACTACACTGCAATGCCACACTCCACCAATCAAACCCAGTCCTAAAATACATGATTTCTGAGGTGTATGCTCAGACATTAATAAAACGCAAACTAATCAAACCCACAATATTAGAATTACTGGTTTCATAAAAAAGGAACAATTACAGCATATACCACAATATGTAATAATAGATTAACGGCACTGAACATCATTATGTGATGACAAGGTTTGAGAACACTTTTTGAACCATCTTGAAACACTACTATATGCTGATTATTTCAAGTTTCTTTATATTACCAAGTTTTTGCATGTGGACTGCACAGGTTTGATCTCTTATGTTTTAGTTGCCTGGAAACCATACTGACCTGGTATGAAAAAGGTAGTTAGAGAAAAATAATAATAAATGTTGAGTGAGTAAGCTAGTTGCATTAATACAAGCTGATGGAAACCAATGTGTATATACTCATCATGCATGTCTAGCAAAGCTTCTAATGTATTTTCTAATATAAAAGGTTTATTTCTAAGTCAATACGCAAAAGAGGTTTTTCTGCTTGTCCCATGCACCAGGGCTGGTGATTTGTCCACTTCTGTTCATTCATAATGGTCAAAAAGAACAAAAATATTCAACAGAGTTCATAATTTAAAAAGAAATTTATGACTCCAATACATGGAAAACTTCTCCAAAGCAGCAAAGACTTGCCTGCACTATATTTTACAGTAGGTATCAGTTATTTTATCCTGTGTAATTCTCTTTTTTTTACCAGAACTGACATCAAAAAGCTTGATTTTGGTCCACAGACATAGTTCCAAACATGTTTGATGAGGTTCAGAAGCATTTTGTAGGGTTGATCTCAGGAACGGCTTCTTTTGTGCAGCCCTTTTGTAAGAGGAGAAAGGTGAGCAATTTTGCCAACTGCTTGTGTTGAAATTTGAAATCTCTGTGTAAAATGTTTATTTTATTAAATCACTTTTGCACATACTCTCAAAGGATGACAGTCATTTTGGCAGAATTTCGTTTTTAATAAGCACTGAGCAATCAAGATCAATGAAACACTTTGAGTGAACACCACAACAAATCTTTTGCAGTGTAAGAAAATGTGAGCACTGATGCTTTAATATGGGTATTGCTTTGATTACTTAAGATTCCTCATTCTTTATTTCAAGGACTAAATCACTTTCTCAGTGTGTTGACAGCTGCCACGTTTTTTTGTTGCTTGTACACTGAATTAGCCACACATTTATTCCTATCGAATATAAAATAGATAAACACATTAAGAAACATCAGACCTTAGAAGCTTGAAAATTTTGAAATCATACCATCTAACTATCACTCAGAGTGAAGAAATGCCCTCTGGTGGAAGCTAAATACACTGCAATAATTTTCCCTACAGCAGGGACAACTTTTTGTAATGCCAACATTCAGTAAAGAAAGGCAGGAAGGAAGGAAGGAAGAAGTTAGGCATGAAGGAAGGAAGGAAGGAAGGAAGGAAGGAAGGAAGAAGTTAGGCATGAAGGAAGGAAGGAAGGAAGGAAGGAAGGAAGGAAGGAAGGAAGGAAGGAAGGAAGGAAGGAAGGAAGAAGTTAGGCATGAAGGAAGGAAGGAAGGAAGGAAGAAGTTAGGCATGAAGGAAGGAAGGAATAAGTTAGGCATGAAGGAAGTAAGGAAAAGTTAGGCATGAAGGAAGGAAGGAATAAGTTAGGCATGAAGGAAGTAAGGAAAAGTTAGGCATGAAGGAAGGAAGGAAGGAAGGAAGGAAGGATGATCAGTACAGCAGAATATATCATTGCAATGTGATTGAGTATTCTGAATCATATATGATTTATCACCATGGTTCTCAACATGGAGTCTGGAAACCATCACAGGTGCGTAAAGCGTAACCAAAGGCTCATGCATTTCTAATCATGTTACAGTCATAAAAACCCCTGCCTGCTATTATCAAAGTTAATATACCTTTCGGACTCCCAAAAAGCATTCACCCGGTCTTTGACTTGAATCCTGATGATGCCAAAGCCATCTGTGTCCCGAACTTCAAGAGAGCAAAATTGCCTATGCACTCTTCCTTGTCAATCACAGTGACACTAGCCAACCGTGGGCATCTGCGAGCCCATGCATGCGGAAGAGGGCGGATAGCTCTTTCCTCCATGTATACTATGCCACTGTGATGACAGCATGAGCAGCAGTTTGAAAAGATGCGGTTGGATGGATTCACATGTCCTCTTGGAGCATATGTTTGTCTTAACCCTGATCGCTGGGTAGTTGTTGTATGGTAAGGGAACTCTGGCTGGTGAATAAGAATTGACCAAATTAGGAAGAAAATTGTAAGAAATTGTTTGTTTATCTCTAATGACAGGGTCCTGGATGTGATTGATTGATTGATTGATTGATTGATTGATTGATTGATTGATTGATTTATTTTTTACGTTAAAGGGGATCCTGAAAGTAGAAATGTTTGAGAATCTAGAATATAGTACCCCAACTTACTAACTTTTTTCTTGTGCACGTTATGCCTTGGAGCTGACTTGTCATAACTTTTCATGGGAAGGAATTATTTTTCTTATAGAATATTTATTCATATAATATTAACAGTATCCAGTGTGCATTGTGTATATTATCAAATTACTTCTCTGCTGAGGCCAAATGAGAGAAACTGCAACCTTATCATCTTTAAAAAAGCTTAAAATTGTCATCAATAATGGCATCAGATGTATAAATCTTCTATTGCTTACCATTTCCATAACTTCAAATAAATGAAAATGACTTTCACATTGCCTCTTCCTTCAACAGGGACTGATAGCTTGGAACTAAATTTATTAGAACTAACTGTTAACTACAATGAATTACTTCATGTGCTGTGGAGTAATATTGTTTTCCTGCTAAAACAATTTAAAAAATGGATATTATAATAACACTTTTTGAAGTTGAAACTAAGCTCTATAAACCCTACAGAAGATGGATACTTTACATGAAACAGCTGTAATTCTTCCACAAGCTAATGCTCTCCCCACATCTATCAGTACAGAGGCAGCAAGATGTCTTAACTGGAGGTAATGATAATGGGTAAGAGTTATACTTTTGTTCTACAACGATAAACATTGTCATTCACTGGAATACTGGGCATTCTGTGTTGCTGGAGCAGCATAGGCCACGACTGTCCTCTAGTCAAGCCTGAATCAGAGCAGGGAGTGTAAAGTGGAACTACTGTAGCAGGAATGAAATGCTGCAGTGGATTCATGAACTGTTAGTTTTAATTAGGCCTCCAGCAATAGAGCACAGAGCAACAACATCAAAGGTCAGATATACATCAGTAGTGCTGCGGGAAATGTCGGCTTGCTGTGGTGGGCTGGGTCTGTGGGCCTGTGATCCGGGGGGAGGAGGTAGATAGAGTGAACTTTAAACTAGGAACTTCATAATAGGGATGAGCTGAGGCTGCTTAGTTTATCATTCTAATGACCAACATACTGACATGTTATGTAAATGCATGGCACAAAGAGAATGATAGGGGTGGAAAAAGGCAGAAGGAGGAATTTATTAAGGTGTTGTGAGTTTAAAACAGCATGGTACCACCACTGCATTGTCAGGGGTGGACAAACTGCTAGCCTGCTGTTAATGTAATGACCACAAAGGTGAGAGAAAACATCTGGTGAGACAGTGAACAATGACAGCAAATGCAGCCTGCAATAATTTTATTATGTGGGTGTAAATATAATTGTTTAGTATATCACCGGGAGTTGAATGGAGACAGTTTAAATTACATGCTTAGGAAGGGGACAATAAAAGTAAGTACTGGAGGCAATTTATAAGGCGTTATATTAAATGTGATAATCTTAACTGCTTTTTTGTGACGTTACGTATGAGAGTATTGGAAGGTACTATCTGGGTTTAAAAATGAAAAGGGAACTAGTACAAATACTCACGTTTCACAATAAATGATATATAACAGTGTGTTATCCATTTTGATAACATGTATGGTGTGGAATCAGTAATTCAGGATTAAATTAAAGATGCTTGAATTCTAAGTATAACCATAGTATACACTTGGGTATTGGTTTCATGTCAAGTGAAGTGAACAAACGTTTAATGGCATTTCAACCACATACAGCTGGTTTATTTAGTACCATGGTGCTACATAATAGACAGAACTACAGGAGATAACACAGAACTGAGTACACTGCATAACACACACATGTACTGTACTGTATAAAGTGCATGTGTGCATACAGCGCAAGACAGTGCAGTACAAAAATTGACCAGTACATCATTACAGTGCAGACTAGTACACATATTTACAACTAATAAAATGCAAGAGGATAATACACTATAGTAAAATGCAGCAGATGTAAACACAATACTAAATACATTTTTAAATTTTTAATAAATGATTAAGTAAAAGTAAGTTTGGCTAGTGTGCAGCTTTAGTTTCCTGACATCTACCCAAACTGAAGTGTTATGTAGAAGCTGGGGCTAGATGTGCAATGGGTTTGGAGAGGGAAGAAAAAAATCTGCAGTGGATTTGCTATGTATTTGTGCCAGGTTCTCTGTACTTCTCTCCATCTCCAATCCTCTTTGCCTTTGCATAATTCTGCATGTCAACAGAGAATCTATCGCTTTCCCAACTGGGTCCGCCATGCACTCAAATAATTTGCTAACAAATAACTGGCTGCAAATAACTGGCTCAGATGCTTCATTCTACTATCCACTTTTATGATCATCTACTCAATTTCCTTCTGTATTGATCAACACGTAAAACTGTACCAGTTTAGTTTGTGGATATCTTAGTTATTAAATGTGCTTTTGCTGCAGAATATAAGTTTGGTGCTTAGCCAGACAAATAAAATAAACAATAGTTGTTTCAGGACGAGACATTTTAATCCCAGGACAAGACTGCTGTCTCAGTCAGAGGTGTTTCTGTGTGAGTGTGTGTGAGTTTATGAAGTGGAGAGACAATTTTCCCCATGGCTCTTGTATTTGTATTAAGTTGGGAGCAGATGATGAGCCCCACATAGTTACATAAGGGAATTATCTCAAGCCTAGCCCAGTGAGACATAATGTCTCCACTATTTTTCAAGTTTTATACATACTGTTCCATGGCTTAAATGAGAACCCTATAAAAAACTTCACTTTTTAAAGGTCAGTATGTTTTCTACCAAATTGTTCAGAACAGAGTGCTTTTTAATAATTTTTAATAATAATTAAAAATAATTATTTTTAATTATTTATTTCTTAATTTTTTTTAGCTGAATTAGTTTTACGAATCTGAAAAGAGGGGTAAAGAGGTGAGGGTTTGGTGAAGCTAGTGAAGGAGAAATGTTTATTGATGTTATAAGGGATAAAAGATTGTTTTGTGTACTAAAAAAATACAATGCATCATTTTCTAAGAAAATAAAATTATTTTTAATAGTTTAAGAAGAATAAAACATTTTAGGATGTGCTGTTATAGGAACAAATTAGGCTGGTAATAGCCCGAGACAAAGCATAACGTAACCCTATTTTTGATTATTTTCATATAACAGATGCTCTGTTGTGATTAATTACTTAATTAAAACATTTACAGCATTTCATGCTAAATAATCATTTATTATTGGAAAAATAAAATCTTTTAGTAACAAATCTGGGCAGCAACAGAATGTATTTGTGCTAGCGTCAGGAAAATTGTACTTTTACTGGAAAACAAATGGTATTTGATTCATCTTGGTAACATTAGGATAGAATTAGGCAAATGATAAACGTTAAAATCCATCCTTAAGTTTAGAATTCAAAATCTCTTCTCTGTTAAATGTCCTTTCTCATGCCATGTGAGTCCTGGCTGTGATTCTGAGATCAAACTGTGTAGTGGAAAGAGAGAGAGCTCTGGCCATTCATGGGAGAGTGCAGAGATTGAGGTTTGAGCTCCACCATTTGTAAACATCATCTCTCTCACCCTGGAACATTTTAAGTATGGATTTGGCAGACTTTTGTAGGAAAGGACAGTGAGCAGGCTATCGGCAGCAATAATTCAGGAACAGACTCTCACACCTCTGCTCTTTCTGCCTGTCTTCCAGGAGCAAGAAAGGACCATTGATTTATGCTTTTGCTTATGCTCAGATTTCTGTGTGCAATGCCTTTACAAATTAATGTAAGTGTGTGTGTGTGAATGAGAGAGAGAGAATGCCATCGACCTTCGGGTCTCAGTGACCACAAGATAAACTACCTCAGATACGGAAATAGACAAATAAATAGCTTTGGCTCTTTAATGAGTGAGACTCCCTCAATCTCCTAATGGACTGCTTGTAAGAGTCAGTCAATTTGTTTCACTTAGCTCGCACTGTGTTTAAAGGTTAACACAGGTAGAAATGTGTTAATAGAGTGTAAATCTAATTTCAGGTCAAGCCCCCTTCATAAATGATAATCCATTACATAAAACCATGCAGTACCGAAATCAGTTAAATGCTTTTTTGTGAATAAAAACACTCCTGAGACAAATATAAAAACATAATCGATGCAGTATGAACACACTGTGTATCATAGTACCCTAGAGGTTTTTCTCAGACTGAATAATAAACCAGGCTGCAAAGCTACACCTAATGTGTATACCCATGTTTCTGGTCAAATACAATTTAGCATTAAGGGGAAGGCAAGAGAAGGAGAGAGAGAGAGAGAGAGAGAGAGAGAGAGAGAGAGAAAGAGAGAAAGTAAATGAGATTAGGCACTCTGAAGGTGACCTGTGGGTGGCTTACCATAGACAGATGATATCGGTGGTGTCTGTGGTAATCAGAAGCCCTGAGGCCCCTGAGGCTCCAGCATGTGTCAGTCTTCATCAGCACTGAGGCCTTGTTCAGGCCTGCACCTTGCACTTCTTTGTTCTCACAATGATTTTCCGCCAGCCAGATTTCCAGCGACCTTCTACCACCTGTACACATGGAGCGCAACAGCTATTTCCAACAAGAGAGACATGACAGCTGTGGCACAGAGAAGGATAAAGACTTCCCTACACCTACATCTTACAGCTAAACTGTACTGCTTATTCACAAAACAGGAAAATAGAATCTGACCTTAAGATGTATATAATGCCTCACATAAGTAATTTAAACTACATTAAACTGGAGGTTAGGGGTTGAGGCAAAATTATTTCCAAACTAAAAAAAAAAGCTATCAATATCTAACCATTTCAGGGACAATGTTCAGAAAAAGCATCAGTCAAGGTTTGGTAACTTCTGTAGAGCACAGTTTAATCCATTATTTGAAGAAAAAAAAGTAAAGAATACACAACTATGTCTACAGCGTAGGCTGTCTAGTGACTGGATAAGGAGTGCATCAATCAGAGAAGCAACCAAGAGGCCAAGGGCAACTCTGAAGGCACTGGAGAGATTCTACAGCTCAGATGGAGAAAATGTTCACAGGAAACAATAACCTAGTTACTCAACAAAGCCTGGATTTGTGGGGGGTAGTGTTCTGAAGAAAACCATTATTTAAAGAAAAGCACTATAATATCCTATTTAGAAAGGGAAAAAAAGATTATGTGGTTTTCATTGATTCATTGGCTCAAAATTCATCTTTTTAGCCATATTTGGCATAAACCCAATGCTATTGATTATCTTGAGAATCGTATGAACACAGAGATGGTAATATCATGTTGTGGGAGGATTTACATCAGCAAGGACTGGGAAACAGGTCAAGGTTGATGGCAAGCTGTGTGATGCCAAATACAGGGCAAAATCCAATTTTTCTTGAGACAGGGTTCACCTTCCAACAGGACAATAACCATAATCAGACTGCCAAAGCTGAAAGTGGTTCAAAACCAAGAACCTGAATGTGTTTGAATAAAGACATGTACTTTCAAATGTTAGATACACCATGTAAATCAAATGATAATAATCCCAGCTAAGCATATTACTATTAGGCTGATTTCTATTACAGGTTGTGACACTGAAAAATGTGGAAAAATTCAACCTTGCCTCTTTCAAATATTCACATTTGCCCCGAAGGTCCTCTTACAAAAGATGTACATACACAACAGACCTTCTTGAAATTTTAATTTCTAATCATTAAGTATTCACTGGGGTGGTAATTCATCAGAATTAAGATAAATTTACAAAAATGAGAAGTTAATAATGAAATTACACACAATGTAACACACATTTTGTAATGGTAATCTACAAAGCCCTGAAGGGGCCACAATTTCGCTTAATTTCTTGTGGAGATGACTTCAGAGAGATTTTTTCCGTTAAAATTTTTAAAAGTTTTTTTTTTTTTTTCCATTTTATTTTTATATAATTGTAATAACAGTTAAAGTTACATGCTTTAACAATTCATTTTCTATACCCTGCTTTTTGCAAGCTTAAAGATGACTACTTGATTTAAGTGGGGTTGTCTAGACACTATTGAAAATGTTTCAGACAAAAAAAAGAGTCCACACTCTAGTGTTTTTAGCTCCACACACCAACAGCATGTTCTCTATGGTTCTAATCACACACCTGCTGTGAATTACACACCCACACACACACACACAAAAGAGACAGAGACGTAAATGCTCAACAGTTCTTGCTTAAAGCTTTAAATCCTGGTACACTTGGGAAATTGGAGTCAGACCAAAATTTCCTAATCTCTAATCTTTAATCTGACAGTTTTTAGCCTTGCTTTCATCAGCATAGAAGAGACCAGAACATTACATAGAAGAGACTGTGCATGCCCTGGCATGTCTATAAATCTGGACTTTCATGTTATCCATCAACAGGTGAAGTGGTGTGTGTTGTAAGACAGCATATCAGCAGTGAACGGTGTTTGGATATATATTTCTGGTACAGATATTCAAGGAGTTGGTAATATACATGGCATCACCCTTGAAAGTTTGTAACTGAATTTGTTTTTGAAAGATACAAGGGTTCTGGTTGGTGCCATGGTGGCACAGCAGGTAGCTTTACCACCTCACATCTCTGGGGTGTCCAGCTCGATCTTAAGCTTGGATTAGTATCTGTTACTATCTGTGTGGTGTTTCACATGCTCTTCCCCACATCTATACTCCTGAAAACATGCTGGTAAGTTTGGTTATGCTCAAAATTATCCCTAGGTGTTAATAAATGTGTGAACGTCTGTGTACATGGTGCAATACACCTGGGACAGGCTCTAGAGCTGACCTGACCCTAACCAGGATACTAAAAATGGATGAATAAAGAGGTTTGGGTTAAAGTTGGGAGATAAAGTTTATACCTTATCACGTCACTTAATTTGTGTATCCAAGCATATCGTCCTCAAGCATGTGATTTTGTTCCAATTTCTCATGAGTTCATGTTGATTAAACAGGCTCCAGCCCACATCCAAATGAAATATACATCAAGATCATTGCAAAGATTTGCATCACCTTCTGCTTGCTGGTGAAATGAAAAATGCACCTCTATATTGCAATATATTTGAATAAACGATGGTGTTTTTCTATTGAAAATCCTTGAGAATTAATAGTAACCAAGACTAAGCATTTATCTTCAGCTTAAAAGTTTGTACAGTAACCCCCTAGACACACCATATTTAGTTATCTTGAATGTGCCTGATTAAGATGTCTAGAGAGTTTAAAAATGTTTACTCATATTACTTATAGGCATACATAAGGCATAAGAAGATGAAATAAACTCAAAGTTTCAAGCTGCTTCTTGTGAGAAGTCAAGAGTCAACAGCAAATAGCTTTCACAAGACCTGAAACAGAAAACTTTTATATGGCTGGAGAAAAGGAGTGAAAAATAACCGTAAAAAGTGTTTACTTTAGTGTCTACAGTTTAATGACAGTGAAAAATAACTTTCAGAATTGGAACATAAACACAAACATAGACACAAAAATGTGACCAAAGAGTGGAAGAAAGATAAATAACACACACACACACACACACACACACACACACACACTGACAATAGCTTTTTACAAAATTACATTTACATATGTATTCATAACTGAACTGGCATTTTAACTGTTTTGCTTATTTTCTTGCATTTTCATTGCTTTTTTTTTTAATAAATATCTTAACATTTTCTTAATCATTTATGAAATATCTTCTATCTTAAATCTATATGAATATCTTTACGTAGTTTAGTTTATGAAAATATACTGTACCCGATATTGTTTAAAATGCGCTGGCCTTGATTTAAACTTCAGGAACAAATGCAGAAAAACAGTTACAAGTATCACTATGTGCCAAAAAAAACGAACAAACAAAAAACAAATGCACAAACAACACAAACCCAAGTGCTGAGAAACAGTGCATGCAAAAGAAGTGCACTGTCCTCAAGGGAGCTCTGTCTACCCAGCCAGACTTATTCTAAAAAGTTAATAGGGAATCCCAGGAATCAGATTTTTAAAACTTACTTTCTGAGTGACAAGACAGAGTGCAATCCATTTCCATACAGCAGAGTGTGTGTGCAAATCTAGAGGATTCTGGGCTGGAAAGCTCGTAATTGGCTCTCAGACTATTTGAGCTAGAGATCTGTGGAGTTAGAGAACACAGCTGTACCTGAGTGTTTCAGAGGCAGCTGTGTATAAGAACTGTTTATGTGCGGTGCTGTGGTGTGTGTATCCTTGTGGTGTGTGTAATGGGGTGTATAAGTGGGAAAGAATGGTGCTTATGAGGTTAAATGAAATGCTGTGTCTCTCCTCTGGAAGCTGTTCTGATTACCAAGGGCAAAAGAGAAAAGGGAAGGGCAGAGGGCAGCTGTTGGAGCACAGCGGTGACCCTTATAGTAACCGTTTACTATGCTGGTGAGTGTAGGACATACCAGGAACAATAGGTGACAACACAGTTCACAGCAGCTGCTGGAATTACAGCCATACACATATAAGAGACAGAGGAATTGAGCACAGCTGCTCGATCAGTGTTCACAAAAACCAAAGCATTCAGACTTCCTTTGGTTTGGTTTTGTTGTGTGAATGACCGTTTGGGTTTCGGGGTATAATTGTGCTTCATGTTGCCCATGGTGTCATGTTGTGGATGTGAAGTAAAAGGTGTTTTACTTCAGCACACAGACAGAGGTCAGGCGATCTACAAACAACAATATCAAGGTTAATCCAGAAACACAAACTAGGGGACAAAAATAGATCCAGAACCAGAATAGCACAACAAGGAACAAAATGCTTGGTATTGACCAAGCAGGTACACAAAGAACAAAAGCTCACAGAGGACAAAGACACACAGAGGTAATTTTCAATTACAGAGGGAAGCTCTGAAATTCAAATGGTTGATCAGTGGTTAAGGTGCTGGACAGTGATCAGAAGGTTGTGAGTTTGAATCCCAGGTTCAACAAACTATCCCTGGTGGGCCCTTGAAATGAAAATAAAAAAAGAAATGCGATAAATTTAAAAAAGATGAAATGAAATCAATGTAAGTTGCTCTGGATAATGGTGTCTGCTGTAAATGTATGTAATTAAAGGGCTGAAAACAGGTGCAAGTAATCGGGAAATGAAGGAGACAACCAATGATGGAATGGCATTGGTCGGATCAAGACATGAATCAAAATGTAATGTTAATAAACACATCACAGAAGTGTGTGCCAGGGGGAAATCCTGGTGCACTGTGACTCTGATAAAGTGAAAAAATGGGATAATTTAGACTTCCATCTACCAGTTTTTTGGAGGATGGATGAATCCAGAGACATGGGAACAACATGCAACAGGTCTACACAGCTATAAGGCAGCAATACACTACCATGCTTCCATGCCTCAAACTATATATTACTAAAAAGACAGAGGGAGTCCAGCTGTGGGAGTCCAAGATATCAAACCATGAGAAGTTGTTAAAATAAGTGGATGTGTATAGAATGTTAAGCAAAAGACTAGAGTTACTTAGTAAGTGTTTAGGAGTTCCATGTGTTGCTGATAAGAATCTGCATGAGAGAGGGAGAGGTTAAGTGGGAATCAAGGGACTTTAGCCCAGTTGAGTGTGAACCTCTGGCTGGTAATAAATAGAACAGGCTGTACAGAATCAGTCAGACTGTCCAACACGAGCATGTGCATACACTCGTCTGTGTGTGATTGCATTGTGTGCACTGTGTGCTGGTCCATACATTATTCAACATCTTGCTGGATGCCTCGCTGATGAGTCACTCCAGAGCTGAGAGAGAGAGAGAGAGAGAGAGAGAAAGAGTGAAAGAGATAAAGAGAGCTTTAGCCGCAATGACCACTTTATTTCTCCTGCTGAATAAAACAAGCTTCTGACTATTCAGTAAGGCTCAAAGTTTGCTCTTTATTATACAGCTGGCATGGTCTTTATGGCAGGATACTTTTCCTTACAGAGATTATGCTCTGAAATCTTCCTGTCTGTTTTTCCCAGAAAGGCAGGTCAAAAAAGAAAAAAAATACCTCAATATGCAAGTGAAGTTATAAACTATCAAAGTTATCAAAATTAACACGAGAAAATCATGACAGCAGCAGAATATGACACTTAATATCTTATTTCCTTCTTATCTACATCATACATTAACACAAGCTGATGAATGAGGTGCAAAAAGGTTGTTTAATAATAATAATAATAATAATAATAATAATAATAATAATAATAATATTTTTATTTATAAATAATTATTTATAATATTATTTACAACAATAATAATAATTATAATAATACTAATTATTATTATTATTATTATTATTATTATTATTATTATTATTATTATTATTATTATACCATGAGGCTTGCTGATCACTGGCATATTACAGCTATCCACAATATGAATACTGCAAAGATCAATAGTGTGATAACTGTGAGATAAAAAAAACATATTGAAAATTCCCACTGCTGTAGAATAAATCAATGTGAGTAGAATCACCATTCAACAAATATTGCAAACGCACCCCAGCCATCTCCATTCCGACAGCTTAAATATGGACCCTGAACTCAATGATCTGTTAGCTACTTCATTTCTGCCTGAATGGTCACATTTTCAGAAATTGCCCTACCCATTTCTTTTGTACAGAATTTCCTTTTCCTGTTACACACACACACCTGTATGTGAAAGATTTATTACATATTTGCAGATCATAATTAATTTTAACATTTGGCTAATGCAAAAATGTATAAAGGGGTCTGTCTTTTTGGTTGAAAGACAGCAAAATGCATTAAAATAATGATGGGCTAAAAAGGAAATATACTGATTCCCCTTTAATGCCGAGAATGCTGGCAGGTCCTGAAAAATGCTTTTATTGCTCCTCTACTAACTGAGCTAATTAGAGTAGTTTCTGTGATTTCACTCTGACAAATGGAATGTTTTCCATTATATACACATTTTTTCACTCTACTTCACTCTAACTTTCTTCATATAATTTTCCTATTTTGTAAATGACAGGGCAGCTTTTCATCAGTAATAATGTTTCCTGATTTGAGTGCTATATGAGGCTAACACTATTCAATTGAAAACTACTAAACACTTACCACCACCTTTCCCGGGCATTAATTAACCACATACATGTAGGTGATCATTTGAAGCCTGCATCCAGATATCAGGCAGTCTTGGCAATTCAGAAGCCAAGAAATACGGAAACACCATCATGTCAAAAAATAGTTGCTGCTTAGCTTCATTTAGCATTATGCCTCAAGCTTCAGGAAATACTAAAAAATCCAAACATGTACAAAAGACATAATGATAATTCCACTCCAGTCTGCTATAATGTTGATTATACGTAGACTCTGACTATGTGTTTCCATAACAGAGTAGGCAAGCCATTATATTAATAGTCTGGAATGACAGCTATGTGACATTCAGCATGACAAAACTTTCAGACGAACTTTTTCTGCAAAGAAGATTTCACTGCCTCTTCCATGCCCACATTTCTACCTAAACTGGCACCATCCACAGAAACAAGTGTACTTTCTGCAGCACAGACAAAGTTTGACTTAGACTGAATAAAATGTTTATTTTAATGTGTCTTACCTCCGCAGGCCTAATTGCTTCACTTCACATAGTTTGCAAGACAAAACAGATTAACTTAATTTTAGCAAGAACGCCATTATTTCCTTGTGTGATTCAAATTTTCTCTGGTGTCTAAGAGATAGATAGAAAGAGAGAGAGAGAGAGAGAGAAAGAGGTCAGACTATGACGCATCCAAAGCCATTAAACACGTACAGTGCAGGCCCAGCATGCAGACAGTAGAAGAGCAGATTCGGCCAATGACTAAGAGAGCGGCCTGAATGGCACAGGATGGCTTTCCTATTTTAGCATGCTGTGCTTCTGCTGCTTTCTCACTCTCCTGCTTCATCAATCTGAAATAATGGAAGCGTGCAGACAACCCAGGGCTTCTCTATCCCATTACAACACATATATGTGGAACCCACCAAGGGAGAGGTGCTACTAGTGTATGTGTGTGAGCTAGAGCAGAAGAATAATCAACATAGAAAGAAGGGTGGAAGAATGAAGACAACATGTGAGAGAGAGAGAGAGAGAGAGAGAGAGAGAGAGAGATGAGGGGATCATGAACATATCACAGAAAATATTAAAGCTTGTGAGATTTCTCTAAATGGCAAAAATAGGGTTGGCTGCTGGAGTAATAGCTTGGCTAGAGAGCTGCATAAAGCTGCAAGATTGTGTTGAGCGTATGAAAGGCTTCATTAAATACATGAAAGGTCATGGGGGAGGAGAAATTTTGCACTGCTCATATGCTGTTAGAAGAAAGTACTTTCCCATCTAGTGCAAATGGACCAATGGTTCGGCTTAAAAGCCATAATGCCAAATGCATATTGTAGATGCAATTATCAATGTCTATTCACACTGTTCAAGCTGATAACACACTGAAGTAGAACTACACATAGTAAATGTAAAGGTAGATTCGTTTGATATAAACTTTGCAGAAATATTTGTTCTCACTTTCCAAAATTAGTTTGAGTGCTACTTATTCAAAATGTCTTTTTTCATATTTGACCTACTGCTGGAGCATTGGGGTTTTTATTGAATATTTTATGTTCCAGTTACCCCTTTAGCAGAAGCCAAAAAGCCATTTGTCACTTAATCTGTAGTTGTTATGAGTATTTGTGCTTTCACCTAGCCTTCTAGGGGCAATAATTTCATAGAAAAGTGGAAAAAAAAATCCCCACACAAGTACTTATATCTTCAAAGTAAATTTTAATATCAAATCCATTTGCTTCTTTTTAATCATCTAAAATTGGAAGGTGTTATCTTCAACCACTAAAATTCTGTATAAAGTTCACCAAAAAAAATAGCTCACAGAAAGCCAAAAGTGTCCTGACTAATTTTATATCAGATTAGAGGATAAAAAATTCCATTGGAATTGGCCAATGCAATGTCAATGCATGGCTATATTAGATATATAAAATATCTTTCAATTAATCCAGGCCCACTCTTATATGATGCATGAATAGAACAGTATAGCAAGTTCTCAACGAAAGCTGACCAATTGTTTTTAAAGGTCATGTTGGGGATAATATACCTCACATATAATTGAGCATAGGAGCAAGGACCTGAATTGACCTCATCTGTGCATCCCAGAATATATGAATGTAAAATTACCTGTGATATTGTATTTTGTCACTATTTCTATTACCTGTGCTGAAACTGCTTGCTTGTCATGCCCATGTACAATGCAAGCAGAGACTTAAAAATAGTGCAGACCATTTTAAGTAGTCACCTGTCTACCTGCACAAAAGTCTTCAGTAGCATGGTTAGTGTGCCAGCGTTCCATTCAATTTTCAAAAGTTATTTTTTTATGGCAGCTTAAAAAGGCAACGTCACAGTCTTATCTCCTGTGTCCTATTCAAATTCATTCATTTACTCACAGTATTCTTCTAATTATTTAGCTTGACCTTTAGCTTGACACTTCTTACCTGTGGACCAAGTAATTCAGTGTTTTCAAAATAGACCCAATCCCAATTTACCTAATTATTCTACACAGAGTATAACATAATGGTGATGTATGCTATATGTAACGCCTTCAAGCATAGTGTAGGATGACATTTGAGATTTAGCCACAAATGTGTTACTGTATTTTTTACTTTAAAGCATAAAGATAAATATACATTTAAACTCATCTGTATTTTCATTGAAGTGAAACCTTGCATGGAAATAGAAAATTAAACTTGTTTTTTTTTTTTTAACTTATTTATATATTTTCCTAATCATGCATATAACTAGTCACTGCCCAATAACCTGCAAATAACTCCTCCTACTATCATGGGCAATGTTATGTGATGGGATAGTGACACGTGGCCTGGGATTGTATTTGTTAATGAGCTGTGCCAAGCTGCTTTGCTCCAAGATACAACAACGTGTCTGTCATAGGCCTCCATTTACATACAGAAAACTAACCAAAGGCACCAGTTTTGCATTTGGCCATCAGCAGCCTCCCAGTGGGATAAAACAGTTGCTGAGTTGCTGGTGTCTAGAGATTTTTTATAAACCATGCACGTGGAGTAGATGAAGACACATTTGCATTTTTTTGTGTTTTCTGAAGCAATAATATTGCAGTTCTTATTATGAGCTTCTTCTGATTCAGTTAAGTTCACCTACAGCAGTAGATTTGCTGTCACTGCACACATACATTTCAACTTTTTTTGTAAAGGTTTCACACAATATTACATGAATATTCCTTTAGAGAATTACTTCATGTACAAAGAGCGTTAGTATTGAATCTAACGTCTGCTGCCGATAATAGTCTTTAGTTATAATTATAAACAGAAATTGTATCTTTTAATTTTCTTTTTTTTTTTGTAAAGCTTTTAAACATTACTCTAAAACGTTTAAACATTAATTCATGCTCTGAGGGCTATAATGTTGCATCAATATTTGGAATAATAATAAATAATAATCTTCTGATTAAATCTATGTTAGTTAATAGATGTATAGGTGAGATGTAAGCAGTAAGAGATGTATGAACTTTTGTTATATTTAAACCTTACTTGAGTAATATTGAGTGAAATTGAATAAATGTACTTTTGTTTAGATACTTTAAAAACATTTTACTCCTTATACTTTTATTAAGATCTTCAAGGTATCTTCAAATTATCAAAAGTCACAAAGGTCTCATCTTATCTTTTTATTCCTTATAGCAATCCAGTGGGCTTAGTTTAGTGTTTGCTCCCCAATGTAGTTTATGTGATAGTTATCACTATGCTTCTGAGCCTGGATAAACTCCTAGAATGCAGTGTGAAATTTGAGGATGAACACCCTGGCCCTACCTCAGGAAAATGTTTCAATAACCTAAAGTAAGCAAAAGCTTGCATACACTGAGATGTCTCCTGTGCCTCCCATGTCTCCCTACATGAACCTCATATAGTTTGAGAAATGTATTCTGTGGTCAGTTTGTTTGTTTGTTTGTTTGGTTGGTTGGTTTAACCAGTGCTATGCTAGATTAGCATCAACTCTACTAGCTAACATAAAATCATGGCTTGGCGGGAAGTCATGTGAAATATTTGCATATTTTACTTCAGATTAACTGATAATTAAACTACTTCGTGTCAGTCATGTACATAATCAGCAAACTTACAAAGATGATGTTTTCACATTAAATAGTATAGTAGATAAGTAATATAAGCTTTACATAAGTAATAAAAGTGACCATTCACCTGAAAATAATTACATCAATCAAAAACATTCATTTCAAATACTTAACTACATTTTGAAGGAAGAACATTCAGTTATTTTCTTGAGTACATTTTTGGTGGATACTTATTTTAATTGAGTCGGATTTTAACATATTATCTATAATTTTACTTAAGTATTGTTCAGAACCATAATGTTCTTTGCTGAAGCACATGCTGCCAGAAGGGTTTTCCACGCAACATGTAATTGAAGCAGTGATGGTATGACACTATCAAATTAATTAAAATCTGCATTCTCTTGCTTTTAAATAATCTGTTAGATTTGGAACAAGGGGAAAAAAATAACTTTTTAACACAGACTAATGATCTCTTTGGGTAGAGCATCAGTACTCTTTCAGGCACTTATTAAATATCACCAGTTTACAAAGCAGTCAAGGAAGTTAGGCCCAGTAAAAAATCAGATTTTACACAGAATGGGTGGAATGCTCCAAAATTTTAATTTTCTAGGGAAAAAAAAAAGAAAGAAGTCCAACAATATCACTCCTCCTTGCATGAGACTCGAATGGACATTTATAACAGATTTAGACAAAGTTTTCAGTATTTTTCAATTACTGCATCACTGCCACTGTTCCAAAACTCTTCATAGCAACATGAATCTTGGCAACATGATTGTTATTCATTTTGCCATATTCATTAATCTATTTTGATATGAAGTTACCATAAAAAGTGTAGAATTCAACAAGTAACCTCTTTAGTAAGCTTTACTGATTCTATTTATGCACTATTTACAAATTTGACCTTCCTTTCAGCTTTCGAGAGAATACAACCAAATTAATCAGTCAGATTTTTTAGAAAAATACCAAAATAAATAGCTGAGGCAAGAAAAAGCACAATATATCACAACCAGCAGACAAATTCCATGAATAATTAAAAAAATATGAATGGAAATGGAATTATAATTAATGCCATGGTTAATGACTACTTTAATTCTCTTAATTTGTTTTGATTCATATTTGATACTGTTCAGTAATTGTCTTCTATAGCGTTTATAAAATATAGTCAGTACTACAATAATTCTTTTTTCTGTGGCCAGTCTGAAAGACTTGTTCCTTTGTCTGTTATCACTTTTTTGTTCATCTGTGAGTTACAGCATATCAAAGCCTGAACAAAAATTATTACCAGTACCAATAATAATAGATATGTCATAAAGCAGCTTCACAGGAATCCAGAAGTAAATTTAGATAATGAGCAGGCCAGAGGTGACATTGGCCAGGAAAAACTCCTGAAGAAACCTTGAGAGGAACCAGAATAAGAGAACTCATGAATCATTGGTATTTTATAAGTGTATATTATATGGTATTTTATAAAGTCACATAGAATTCCAGTGTGAGCGTGTTATGATAAGGAGTCCTGCGATGAGCAGCAGTTCAGTTCTTTCAAATCTTTTTGGTATGCTTTTAGTAGTGGTAGTGTCTGTGATATACATATACATATTCTAACAGTGTTTTAATATAGGATATCATTAGGCTTTCTTTGACCTTCTTTGTGAACTTTAAAATGTGCATAGTAGTGAAAAAGATGCTAGTTGGTGTTTAAATGCTGCATTGCTCACAAAAAGGTTTATGCTTCAGTTTATGCTCTTTCCTCGGTTGCAGTGGTTCTGCGGCAGCTGCAGTGATTCAGTAAGAGAAAGTAGTCTGCTGGTGTGGCCATCAGTATTCCAGCCCTCCTCTGTGGTTTCTTAATCCTGCCCTGCTGCGCCTTTAATTCCCTCTTAACTCAAATGCAAATACATCTAATGAGGTTAATATTCCGGGGCTTGTGGGTGTGTGTGTGTGTGTGTATGTGTAGGCATGTGAGTGTGTGTATGTGTGTAGGCATGCGTGTTTGTTCAAGTGAAGTACACACACAAATTGAAGTCACAAAGACAATGGGGTCTAGAGTTTTTGGATGTGTTGAGTGTCCCTGCTGATACAGCCCTTTCTACCATTTGCATCCTCTGTGCCTTCTTTAATCATCTACCATAATTACCAGTAATAAGGTGAAAAATGGCACTAGATCACTTAACCGTGTAGGGTATATAGAAGCTTGTATGAATTATTTTGCTTAGAATATGATCCTTCCTTTTGGGAACTTGATAATCCTGGCAAACACTGTACAGGAATAAAATTGTAACTCTGTAGGCTGAATCCATCACTGGGTTTACGTATTTTAGTAACTGTTAAATATGAATAATGATAATTTATTCACTAACAAATTATATATTGCTTATTTTTACAAGGTTTCTGTGCTGACAATTAGCTTCTGTACTAATGACACAAGGACATTAAAGGACATGCTAATAAATTAGATACAGTATTTTTACTAGTATTTTTAAATACTACTAGTACCAATTATTATTATTACTATTATTACTTTTATTATCATTATTATTATTAGTAGTAGTAGTAGTAATAGTAGTAGTAGAAGAAGAAGAATTGATGTAATCTGGGTAACAAATGTTTACTTTAGAAGTCAGTGTCTTTATCAATATTACAATATCACTGAAAATAAATAAAAATAACAATGAGAATTATTCTTTTCCTTATTTTTAGAAAATTTGGACAATAAAACTTCATTTGACTTGTGCAATGTGCCGAATATTTTTATTGAAGATCTGTTTAGGTTAATTTAATTCCTCACAAATTATGATAATAACCATAACCTTTAATATCTTGCGAAAAAAAAATATAATTTATACGTTTATATGGAAATGGAATCATATCAGGGTGTATGGACACATAGTATTTTATTAGTTATGTTTTATAATTTTGAAACTAACTACAGACACATGGTAAACAGGCTGTTAAGATGGAGGTTGGCTGATTTGAGAAGGAAGGGTCATACTTAACAGCCTTATTAAAACATTTAAGAGGCTATAATGTTTTAACATGAGTTTACAATGGGTGATTGCCAGTGTGTCCAGCAAACAAGGGTTTGGCTAAAGCTAGACAAAGCTACTACTAGGCAATGAATGCCATCTGACAGAATTGTATTTAAAAACTATATCTTTTAGTCATGCTCAGGAAATATAATACAGATTTTTTTATCCCTCAATCCAAATGATTGATAGCTATCATAAGAATTAAAGGCTCAACTTTTGAGGTCAAGAAGAAGGATTTTCTGTCAGAGAATCTTTAATAGTCATAGAAAGAGGGAGCTTAGGAGTTATTTCTCTTGAGGATAGACAGGTGATAGGGATGGGAGGGGTTTGGATGAGGGGGGTTCGAAGAGCCAAAGAGGGTTATGGGATTTTTAATCGATATGGTTGGAGATGAGTAGATGATTGGAAAAACAAAACTAATCTAGTGCTCCTTCTTCCTTCTTCCTCTTCCTGTTTGTCTTTTGCTGAAGACCTAGATCTGTTCCTTTCATCAAAGCTTCACAGCTCATTTTGTTTTCCCTTGATCATACATATCACCCATACACTTCTAAAACTGGAAACAGGCTTCATCCAACATGTATTGCATCTTTAAAATACAATACAATGGAGTTGTCACAGGGTTTGCTCAGGAATGGAAAAGGTTTTATTCCCAAGTAAAGAAACAGAGCATATCAGGACAGAGCTATACACCACTGCAGCCATGTTTGTGACACACAGTGATTACAAAAAAGCAGTGGGAATTTATTCTAAGATTAAATCACTTTGTAGACATGAAGGCAGTATTCAGGTAATAAAAAAAATGGTCTGTGTTTTTAAAAATGCAGCGCTTGTTTAAGAGAACAGGTCATAAACTATAAACAAGTTCCCATTCATTTGTTCTAATAAAATATTAACACTTTTCTTTAGCACTGTGTAGTATTTATGACCATTTTGGATCTATTATATCTATCTGTAGTGTTAGTGCTAAACCTCTGTCCCCAAGCCACCTTTAGACCCGCTGCCATTTTTATGCTATAGGTTATACTTCAGGCATTTCTTGCTACGCATTTCTTACCAACCTGAGTTAGTTTGCTTTGCACTTTTCATGAAGTTTCACATCTCTGCAGAGGTGAAGTTCTATGAATACCACAGTTCATAACAACTCTAGACACATGACATAAATTCTAGAAAACTCCAGGATGCAGTGCTTGTACTATGCAGTTACACACATACATGCTGAATGTCTGCTAGAAAATATAAAATAACATAATAAATAATAAATAAAAATAATAAATATAACTATAGAATTGTATGTATGATAAAGTGTAGTATGACAACAAAACATGAAATAATAAGAATAAACTTTAGATGCACCCAGAGGTCATGCCTAAAATTACCTTTTTCTAAATGAAATAAATCATGTCATTTTTTTAGAGAACGGTTCAATTATACATAATCTTGACCTCCAAATGTAATAAAAAAAAACCCTTACATTTAAAAGTTAAATGTTAATAAAATGATACCATAAATTGAATATAAAAAGTTAACACTTGCTGCTAAGATGTGCAGGATTTCGTAATTTAAAACATGAAACCAAGATAATCATATCAGATCTGAGATAAAAATCAATAAATTCAAGTGATTCAAATACAATAACCAGGTTAATTAAATGTGTTACATCTTAACTAGTACTATGTTAAAGCACCTTCTGATAGGACTGGGATCATGGCTCTGGGCCATTCTAGATCATTGATCATCTAGATCTAATTTATTTATTTGTTTGTTTGTTTGTTTAGGCCGTCAATTTGCTTTATCTTGGCTAAACCCTCCGTCCCAGCTCATGCTGCCACCACTATGCTTAAGTTCAGCCTTGGTGTCATAAGATCATAACAAATTTTGCTACATGGTTTTGTCAAACTCAGAAATAATCATAACCTAGACATGTGAAGAAAATGAAAGATAACTTTTTGATATAAACAGGCAATCTCTGTCCTCTCTTCGTTTCTCCATCACTTTTAAAGTTAGTAGGTAAAAAAATCACAGCTTGTCATGTTACAGAGCAACTCTTAAGGCCTTCATCCTATAGACATCCCCATGTCAGAAAATGAAAGCTTTACTTCTGACTGTTCCTAAGTGCTGATACAGAAAATTCCTTCCAAAAATGGCAAAGGCAGACACAATCACACTTGTTACCCAAACAAACCAGTGTAAGTTGATACTACAGAGACAATTAAATATTAATTGAATGCATAATAAAATCATTGCAGCAGTGCCAGAGCAGAAGGTATAGAAATTAATCAACACATGTTGACCAATCAAAATTGAGCATTTATCATAAATGTATTTAGAATGTACTGTAGTTTTACACTATGCTTTACTGTAGGTAAGTTCTGCCTTGGTGTCATCAGACCATAACACATTTGGCTACATGGTTTTGGCAAGCTCAAAAATAACCATAACTTAAAGATATGTGAATAATATGAAAGATTGTTGTCACATGCAGGGAGTGACAGATTTTTGTCAGATATTTCTGTAGCTCCTTGAACATTGCTGTAGGTTTCTTGTCATCCTCCTTGATGACTTTCTGCCTTGGCCTTTTGTCAATAGTGAAGAGATATCCAACACGAACATCCCGTTCTTGGTAATGTCAGTGCCCCATTTTCTCGACTTTTTAATGATGACCTTTATGCTGTTCCATAGGTCATGGTGTTTTATGTAATATTTTGGAAATCCTGTCCTGATTGGACATTTTGTTACATTCATAGATTCATTCATTTTGTTAATTCTAAGCACAATCACCTGCTCTAATATAAAAAGGCCAAATTAGTTTTTTCTCCCCCATGCCAAAAAAAATCTATTCATTTTCAATCAAATTTTGTTTGCTATATCACATTAAACAATGAGAAAGATCTACCATGATTTATTGATTACATATAAAGTAGTTAGTCTAAAGTAGTTTGAATGCAAAGATTTTTTTATATCAACTGTGTGTACTTGGCAGCAAAAAAGATACTATTTTAACAATAACTGATAATCAGTCAACAGATAATCAATAATGTCTGCAACTGATAACCAATAACTTCTGCACACATTTCAGTTCATATAAACATTTAATAAGTCCAGGCTTTCCTCAGAGAATGCTCAGCCACATTTCTTACAGGATGTCCCACAGCTTTTAAAGGCATATCTCCAACCTCCTGATCCAGATCCTTACAAAGCTATTCCCCATTGAGGAAGTTTAAGATCCTGTGCACCTCAGTTCATTACAGTTAGCTGTGTTTACTTCTCCAGATATCTTCTGAACAGCACCATAGCAGCTGCAGGATTGTTATATAAAGTATAAGTATAAGTATATATAGAATAAAACAATATTGTTTAAGATGCTTTGGGAAAATAATTATAATTATAATGATACTGAAGGTCATTATTTTCCAATAACAGCATATCCTGTTTTATTCCACTTATATCACAGAAATGTGCCAATGCTTAACATTTCTTATTCATTTAAGAATGACACACAGGACATTTTATTAGTTATAATTAATGCAATATTTTGGAATGTACACAAATGAAGTCAGTTCCTTTTATAACTTTCTTCTTTTTTGTCCTCTCTTCTTTTCTCTCTCACTGTTAAAGTTAGTAAGTAAAAATATAGCTTGTTACAGAGACACTCTTAAGGCCTTCATCCTATAGACATCCCCATGTCAGAAAATGACAGCTTTACTTCTGACTGTTCCTGAATGCTGATAAAGAAAACTCCTTCCAAAAATGGCAAAGGCAGAAACAATCACACTTGTTACCCAAAGAAACCAGTGTAAGTTGATACTACAGAGACAATTAAATATTAATTGAATGCATAATAAAATCATTGCAGCAATTAATCAACATTAAAATCAAGCATGTAGTATAAAATTATTTAGAATACAGTGTAGTTTTAAAAAAAAAAAGAAAGTATTTTGGGAGTCCAGGTTTGTGTTCTGTGGATTACAGCAGTGCATTAATAAGCACTGTATGCTAATCGACAGTGTTTTTACTTTTACATGTAATGTAATGTAATGCCGTAATCTGACAACAAAGATCCAATGTTTACTGAAATTCTGATATTTGAAAGGACTTTTGACATACAGTGAGGGAAGAAAATATTTGATCCCCTGCTGATTTTGTACGTTTGCCCACTGACAAAGAAATAATCAGTCTGTAATTTTAATGGTAGGTGTATTTGAACAGTGAGAGACAGAATAACAACAAAAAAATTGATTTGCATTTTAATGAGTGAAATAAGTATTTGATCCCCTATCAATCAGAAAGATTTCTGGCTCCCAGGTGTCTTTTATACAGGTAAAGAGCTGAGATTACAGTCGGAGCACTCTCGGGGAGTGTTGTCCACAGAAGGAAGCAATCAATCAGATTCCAAACTCTCCATCATGGCCAAGACCAAAGAGCTGTCCATGGATGTCAGGGACAAGATTGTAGACCTACACAAGGCTGGAATGAGCTACAAGACCATCGCCAAGGAGCTTGGTGAGAAGGTGACAACAGTTGGTGCGATTATTCCCAAATGGAAGAAACACAAAAGGACTGTCAATCTTCCTCGGTCTGGGGCTCCATGCAAGATCTCACCTCATGGAGTTTCAATGATCATGAGAACGGCAAGGAATCAGCCCAGAATTACACTGGAGGATTTTGTCAATGATCTCAAGGCAGCTGGGACCATAGTCACCAAGAAAACAATTGGTAACACATTACGCCGTGAAAGACTGAAATCCAGTAGCGCCCGCAAGGTCCCCCTGCTAAAGAAATCACATGTACAGGCTCATCTGAAGTTTGCCAGTGAACATCTGAATGATTCAGAGGAGAACTGGGTGAAAGTGTTGTGGTCAAATGAGACCAAAATCTAGCTCTTTTGCATCAACTCAACTCATGTTTGGAGGAGGAGGAATGCTGCCTGTGACTCCAAGAAGACCATCCCCAAATGGAAACATTATGATTTGGGGGTGTTTTTCTGCCAAGGTGACAGGACAACTGCACCGCATCAACGGGACGATGGACGGAGCCATGTACAGTCAAATCTTGAGTGAGAACCTCCTTCCCTCAGCCAGGGCATTGAAAATGCCAAGGCAAAACACACGGCCAAGGCAACAAAGGAGTGGTTCAAAAAGAAGCACATTAAGGTCCTATAGTGGCCTAGCCAGTCTCCAGACCTTAATCCCATAGAAAATCTGTGGAGGGAGCTGAAGGGTCAGCCACAAAACCTTAATGACTTGGAGAGGATCTGCAAAGAGGAGTGGGCCCAAATTCCTTGAGATGTGTGCAAACCTGGTGGCCAACTACAAGAAATGTCTGACATCTGTCATTGCCAACAAGGGTTTGCCACCAAGTACTAAGTCATGTTTTGCAAAGGGGTCAAATACTTATTTCACTCAATAAAATGCAAATCAATGTATAACTTTTTTGAAATGTGTTTTTCTGGATTTTTTTGTTGTTATTCTGTCTCTCACTGTTCAGATAAACCTACCATTAAAATTACAGACTGATCATTTCTTTGTCAGTGGGCAAACGTACAAAATCAGCAGGGGATCAAATAATTTTTTCCCTCACTGTACTATTTTTGAAAGATTGAAAAGAACCCATTTAATGAATGAGGTTAGCATGATAGCGTGTTTATAAGTGAATAATGTAATAGGACACTGTGGAGTTAATTCAGCATCATGTCTGGCATGCTTCACAGCTAATAACAAGGTAGCTTTAAACACATGCGGGGGTGTTATTTCTGCCTTGATACATTTATGGTGTAATTACCTGCCTCATTTAAGCTAATTAATTAACCACCCATGTCTACTGAACCCATACATGGCATAGAAAACCAAAGGAATTAAATACAGGACAACTTGTGATTTATTTACTATGCAGCATATGTGATCTAATTCTTACAAAAACATTTGACTTCGTTAGGTCTGAATTTTTATTTATATCATTATATAATTCTTACAGATTGCAATTATGTATATGTTTGTTAATCAAATCAATATTTTGCATATACATTGCTGATTAGGTTGTCGAATTATTTATACGTATTTAATTAGATTCTCTGCTGCTTTTAGTTACTGTTTATCACTGTAAATAAACTAGTTTAAAAGTGATATCCAGTAGCTAGCAATAATTAGAATGTTAAAAGTGTAATAAAATATTTATCCGAACATATGGGAGAAAAATAGCTCCCTTGTGGATAAGCAATCTGAAAAATGTAAAGCAAGGGCTTGCACCAGGGTTAGGAACTAAAAGTCTCATACTAGGCAAGCTTAAATGTGTCTCATGTCCCATGGGACAAAATAATGACCCATGTCTTTCTTAGAGGGTGTGAAATGTATGCTTTGATGAAGTAGAAATAAAAGAAACGGCCCAATACTAAAAAAGGCCTTCACAGCGGCCATCGAGCTTCATTCCCCAATTTTAGATGGAGTCAACTGACCTGGCTAGCCAGACTGTCAAATGTGTTAGATGTCCCTGGGACCATAAATCGAGCCATTGCTTCACTTACACTGTATGAATTTCAATTTTAAAATATTCCAGGATAAATCTGGAATGAGTAGTCAGAAAAAAAAATAAATAGGGACTTGGATTTAAATAGTCAAGCAAAATGTGGCCCTATTCTATGATTAAACTTCATTAATCCGTGTTACAAGTTGGAAAGAAACGTATGACATGGCCTTAGTTGCCTACATTTTATCACTTTTAAGTAGGATCCTCAAAATCCAGTGCCTGGATGACTAAGCCTTAGATAACCCTGTGCAGCGATGTTTGGGTCTTATCTAATGTTTCTTGCAGAGCATGTATAAATGATTGGATGACCTCCAAGCTGGATCATAAATCCTCTGGCTGGATGACTCTGGCCTGAACCTTATTAGTATGAGTGCTGCTGCTGCTTCCTGCTCAGGTAGCAGACATTTCCCATCTCTCGGACTGCACCGCTGAAGGCCTGGGTACTCAACCCTGTCAGCTCCAGAATATCACAGTTGTGTCAGCAATCATTTTTTTAATAACTCCTGAACCATTTGGAAGGTGTCTTGCACTTGAGCCAGGGAGTACAGAAGTGTTTTAGCTTTAGATTTGTCTAAATATCTCAATTAATGAAATGGAAGCAGATGATCTCATTGAGACAATAAACAGACAGAGACACACAGTATTTAATGCTGGAAACGATTACAGTATTAATGGACGACAATTCTGTCACAGGAAAAAGGTGTACAGTGAGGGAATACAACGTGGATGGACTCTAGTTCATTAGGCACCATGCACACACACAATCACACACCTACAGAGGTGAGCTCAATTAATTTTGAAGGAAACTGGTCTGGAAGTCCAGAGCAGGATGTAGGAAGTAGAACCCGTTAGATTAAACATGTTAGATAAAGCAAAACACTTTCAGAACTAAAAACTAGAAAGGACAGAAACAATAAAGGTAAGAAATTCACATGAGTTGAAGAGACACAGAATGAACTGTCTTTGTAATCAGAAAATGATAAGCATACATATATGTATTATTATTTATTATTATCACAGTTATGCTTTTTTTTTCTCCCTACAGCAAGCAAACATAAAGTGACAGTGCTAAAAGCACAGGTAATTGTTGCTATCAGCAGTAAACACATTAAAGTCTATTAAAATGTAATTGCATGTTGCTTTCCCTTTACTTGCATTTCCACAGTCAGAGATAACACTCAAAGTAGCACACGCTCACCTCCCCTCGTTACCAGGTCTGTACAATAGCATTGTTTGTTACCATTGTTAGGATATTGTGAGGAATATGCAATATGAAAAAGGTTTATTGTGCTTCTACAGTCTCTCTGTACAGCGTCCTCCATACAAACGACAGAAAGCACTGTACAGCTTCCATTCTCTCAGGTCATAAAGTTCTCAAACAGATAATAAAGCTATTATGCTTGTGTTTTATCCTTTGTGAGGAGTTTGGTAATCCTCGTGTAGATGTATTTAATCGGCCTGACAGTGAAATGTGCAACCTTGGCATAAGGTCACTGTAGCATGGATTAGCAGCCAGTCTAACCATGTAAGATGGCACTTAGAGATAATTAACTCCTATTAGAGCAGACTGACACCCATGGAGACTCAGTGGGGGAGGGGTAGATTGAGGAGGGGGCTGTTGTGATAACCTTTTGGTCTGAAGGAGGTGAAGTGGAAGTGATATGTATGATTCCTTCCACACTGCAAACTGCATTTTTGACCCTGGACAAGTGCATCTGAATGCTCTGCCAGCTGAGGATTAAAGAAGTGCTGAAAAGTCACAATGCACTATGCATTAAGGGCCTTATTCAGAGGTGAATTAGATGCATGTAGTGAGGAGTCAGTAAAGAAATGGAGAACGTCGGTATTAAGACATAACTATAGCCTTAAGCACTACTCAGACTATTATGTGACAATTAAGCAGACAGGCAAGGTCTGGCGAAAACAGAGGCTTATATCAAGTGTGAGTGATTCTGACCATGAACTAAAAGCACATCAGCTTGAGCAAGAAGCTGTATTAAGTCCAGTTCTTCCGAAGTTCTTTCGTAATTAATATCTTCTATCATCCTAATTGGCTTGAAGCCAATATTTATATTAACATTATTATTAACATTAACATAACATTTTTGTTGGTTATTGGGGTTTTATATATATATATATATATATATATTTTTTTTTTTTTGTTGTTTTTTTAGGAGACTACAGCATGTTAATCAGAGACAGTTCCTGATTACAATACTTGAAAAACACTTAAAATGACCTCTAACTACAGCGGATCAGTGCTCTGTCATCTTATCCTTCAAACCTTCACAGCATTTCTTAACACAGAAACACACTGAAGAAACACAAATACTGGCATTTTTTAAATTTATTTTAAAAGTCAGAAAACAGAAGTAAATGTTAGTAATAAACAATTTCACAACTGTGATTTAGTATTTCTGGCTGCATCATGTTGTCTTCACATTTAATTGTTAGCACTAAATAGATTAAAATAAAACGGAAGAAAAGGAAGTCAACATCCTATTCACAGAGCCATACTTTCATACTAGTCTAGTTTGTTAGTTTTTTTTAATGTTTTTTTATGTTTAAATCATCTCTTGCTTTTTTAGATGTTATATTACATTCGACAACAAAGGACACAAAATATGCTGCAGTGTTTATGGATACAGCATGTGCTGTGTTTGCTGATAAGACCACGATATGGTTTCTTTAATCGAGCTCCTCTGGGCATGCTCAGTGTCAAATAGAGATCACACACACACACACACCCCCATCTCAGTGTATACAGTACTGGAAATCTGTCCCCACAAGCCATTAAATGCTTTGTCACCGTCAAGTGTGGTTGTCATGCAGAAGCTTTGGAAAAGGTATGGGGTACAACACAAGAAATGCTTTGGCGCATTGAATTAATATCAGCAGTAACCTATTTACAAAAGATAGTATCATAAAATTACTTCCACTGCCAATTCAGTCACTAAGTAGTAAAACACAATTCATGCAACTCCCCTCCAAGCGATGAAATAGTCCACTCCACATGTGTGCAGAAATTTAGACAGTCCAATGAAATCTTGGATATTATCCAAAGCAATTTATTTAATGAAGGATTAATTTAATGATTTTATAGCTCTTCATGTTTGTGCTTAATGTAGGCAAAAAAATTTTTTGGAGATTTAAGTATAATTATTCTAGCCTTTGGGCTAGCAACTTGAATAGCATTGATACAGCAAAGCAATCCCAAATCTACTATTTATCTTCATAATCACATACAAGGACTGTATTCAGAGTTGAGAGGTGAGATATTCATATAGAATTTACACACATCTCTATTCAGACCTCAAGATTATGCACAGACAGACTATTACATTTATTTATTCTTTTTTAGTCAGGGTTGAGAAGGAGCCAGAGCCGATCCGAGGAACAGTGGTGCTGAGTCAGGAATACACCCTTGATCCATGCACAAATACACACACATTCATGAGCAATTTATAGCAATTTAGTGTCATCACCTGACCTACCTGCATGTTTTTCGGTAGAAGAATCCAGCGAAAATCTTCACAAACATGAGGAGAATATGTAAAACGGTTTATAAGACGGAGGATAATGGAGCTGTGAGGTAACAATGCTGCCTGCTGTGCCACTATGCTGCCCAGGAGTCTACAGCTACCTGCTATTTGCACAAAGGGTGCAGTTTTTCCAAAACTGAGTGATGATCAATACAGACGTTGATCTTTTTTTCATTTTTCTTCTGCGATATTGACTCAAGTGAGAAGCTGTACAGCACTGTACTCTCTCTCTAGCTCTTTCTCTAACATTATATATATATATATATATATATATATATATATATATATATATATATATATATATATATGAAATATGAAATTAAGTTAAAATTATATACTCGACTTATGTTATGTGAGCTGTAACTACATTAGATAAATTTATGACCTTGCTTTAGTGTCATGGTCTCATGTATTACAAATACATTGTGCACAATGTATAATAAGGTAGTGCATTCAAAAAGTAATAATAATAATTTTATTATAGGTGGAAGTCACATTGTTAAATGAAAAATATTCAGCTTCTATTAGGTATTAATTTTGCTTTTATGCTATAACAGTTATAGCAGTGTAGCTCAACTGATTACAGATAACTTTCCCCTAGTATAAACACTGAAGTGTGTCAAGTTGCCAAATGTTTCACTCCCAATTGTTGTAGGTGCAACTCTTTTTCTCTTACAAGTACACAATTTCATTGCTTAGCTTAAATGGATGTCATCATCTGTGAATTATTTCACTATACTGTAACTCAACGACCATTTTAACCTTCATTCAGAGTCTCTGGCAAAGGCTGCTGGGAAAACCATGTTCTGCATCAGTGAGAATAATTGACAGTCATATTACAAGCAGATCATAGATGCTTATAGATGCAATAAGGTCATAGGATCATACTCTCATGTGCTGCCTCCTGGTGAAGGTGTGCTGCATGTTATTGGCTGAACATGGAAGAGTAAACAAGTTTATATGAATCTAGGTAAAAAAAAATTAAATGCAGTGTGTGTGTGTGTGTGTGTGTGTGTTTGTGTGTTTGACTGAACATGTGCTTGTGAACAGGATTCTGTAGACAGAGTTCAACAGCCTACGTATAAAAATGGTGACCCTTCATCCAGGAAGGCATTTAAGGGTGCCAGAGAGTAGCAAGTGTTATTTTGTAATTGCTTCTCCACAAAGCTGCTTCTCTACTAACCTGTAATCTCTTTCCACAAAGCACTGACTAACAGAAGTGAATGACTGACAGAAAGCAAGAATTTCCCACACCTTTATTGTCTCCTTTTCCTCCTTGAGACAACAAGCCTGAGGGAGGGATTACATAAAACTCTATAAATGTTACAAAGAAAAAAAAAAAACAAAAAAAAAAACAGAAGATCCTTCTTGTGGCACACTACCCTATTAACATAACAATTGTATAATACAGAAGGGGCAGTGTTAAAAATCAGTGGTGAGTGGCCCAAACAAATTTGCATTTGAAGCAGACCCCATAACCTCATCAAATCTCCATTTTGCCAGGGTAGCCTATTGATCTGGTTAATTAAATTTTCCACAGCATTGTGCAGAACATCCGGAGAGTGGGAAGCCAGCTGGACCTGCTCGGTATGTGTATCAGAAGAGGAGTGCAAAAAAAGAAGAAAATCAGAGCAGGCATGAGGATGTCATAACATTCAAATGCATGTCAAATATCCAAAAATGATTGGGCAAACAGTCTCATTAGAGATGAAGGATTGTTTTTTCTAGGTATTGATTCCTACTCATCTCTCAGAACAGGGCTGCTAGAGATCATGTGGGTTGGTGAAAGGTTTTATGACGACAATAAAAGTGTACATTATCGCTTTGACCATGCAGCCTGACAAAAAAACAGTAAATAACTATGCGTATCCTGACATCACACTAGTAAAGGAGGTGATTTAGTGCTATTTGTTTTCGCTTTCTATTTATTTTGCATGATGGTGATATTTACGAGGCTCAGGGACCCTGGGCTGAGAATGCTCTCTGACATGACAGCAAGACGCACAGCCCAACTGAAAGCCAATTTCCAGGTAGACTACTTTAAGTTTTATGACCCTGCATCACCAAACCTAATATAATTACCCAGCAAGGGCACTCCGTCATTCAGCCCTGTGGGCGGGAAGGAGGGAAGAGCCGGGGAATGCGCAGAGATGTGATACACATTATTGCGTCTAAGTATTTTATGTTGTACCCCGCTTGTTAAATGGCCATCCTTTGACAAGAGGGTATGACCTTATGAGTGTTGTTATTAATTACCGTATTACAGTAATTAAGAAATAACACCCCTTGTGAAGTGGACTTGATCAAAATCATTAAGTAGGTGTGTCATTAATACATCGCATGTTGAAGGTCACTTATTAGGGCATCTGTAAAAAATTGTGTCCATGAAGCAGTGGGTTACTTTATGTGTAGAATCTGAAAGAATCTGATCTCAATCAAGTGCTTAGATTTTGTTCGTAGCTTTCTTTCCGAATCTCATGCACATGAAATCCAAATCTCTAAGACGTATTGATTTTTTGTGAAATTGGTTCAGGAAGAAAACACACATATATTGTGTGTCTGTTTTCAGAACAGCCATTCCCTTTCCCTTACAGCTTCCTATTCACATTCTGTTTGGCTGTTCACGAAGCATACAGCTCCTAACTTTTACTGAGCATCTCCATTATTATCCATTCACTTTGTTGAAGCTTCTCTGTCTGCACCAATAGCGGCTGTGGAAAGGTGAGATATAAAGAGGCTAGTGTATGACTGAAACATGTTGACTCCTCGCCATACAGCCACATATATGAGCCGTGGCCTGCAGTCTCTGCATGAACTTACTCATATAATAAGTTCCACAAGGAAAATGTGTGTGTGTGTGTGAATATGAGAACAACACTACATGATTGGCCCTTCTGTGAGTTGAACCAAGTGGTTTAAAAAGGTCTCCACAAGGTTTACATGCTGTAAAGGTAATGCATGTGTCAAAGTATTGGGCTGTGAGATATGTGAACATTATAAATGTCATAAAAATTTTAATGACATTCCATGGAGCAGTGCCTTGATATGAAGGGCAAATAAACAGCACCTTTGGATTCTGAGGGGCGAGGGGATGATGAGCGACAACCACCAGCTATGGGTGAGCTCTTTAGAGGATGAAGTCAAGGACAAAATCTTGTAAAATATATATATTTAGCAGGTAATAAACAAACAAACAAACAAACAAACAACAACAACGTAACAAAAACATCAACAATAATCATCATCATCATCATCATCATCATCATTATTATTATTATTATTATTATTATTATTATTATTATTATTATTATTATTATTATTATTATTGTGTTAACTTGCTCACACTCAAGGTTACTAAAAATTGATTAAGAAAAGGAAGAATTTTCAAGAGAAAAGTAAATTTTAAGGAGATGATTACAAACCTCATTGCATGTGTTTTGCTTTGTAATGCAATAATAACTCAAAAAGAAACGGAATGGTACTTATAAATAATATGTAAATCAAGTTTTATGTGTAAAGATATGTAAGTATGGTGCAAATCACTTCACTGCCTAGTAAGTACTTATATATCCATATCTGGCTGTCTAGCGTAGGCTGGAGTGGGTAATATTGCATTGGATAATTATTCGACATTTTGCTGAAAATTAATGATATGAATAATGCTATTTACAAGCATGCATACTAGCTTTTTTACTGCTGCATATTTGGTATTTTCCTGACATTATACTTATGCAAATATTGAACCATTATATGAAATGCATATGTAGAGAGGTTCGAGTGATTATTGCGCTGTGGAAAGTTCTGCCATAGTTGTTTTTAAGTTATATAATGAATTTTGCATCATCTATAATTGCTATACATGGAATGTGTCTAATACACAGTCATTTCTCTGCTGTAGAATAATGGACTACTGTTCATTTTTTCATTCATGTATAGTGTTTTATATTAAAAATGAGATAAAGAGTGGGAGAGAAAGTGATATAAAGAAGTATAAGGCCAGTATGTCCAGCTGTGCTGTAAATAGTTAATGTCTGTCCAACATCCTACTTTAAAGGTTAATTACCTTCTAATCTGTGTACAAGGGGCACAGCAGAGTAGAGGATATTAATAAGACATGACACAGCAGGGCTCTGCTAGGCCAAGCGTCTGGACAGTTAGAAGGACATTAACTTTAGATGTGTCCATCACTTAAGATACATGATCAAATTGGGTTATCAGTCATCTAGAGAAAAAAAGTCAGGAAATAAAGCTGGGCGGGATACAGTAGTTATATATCTTGCTTTGACAGCCCTATGAATTCAATACAATATAATGTCTGTCTAAAATTAATTTAACCAGATATTTATACAGGGCTCTATATATTTTTTTTGACTCTGGTATTAAAAGTAAATGTCTCCCTCAAGGGGGAAATGGTTAATTTGAAGTGTAAGCTATAATATCCAATTAAAATGTTCATAAATAAAAGTTACACAGTGCTTAAGAGTACCTAATGTGTGTTGAGTACACCCACCTTGTTTGCATTATGCATGAGCGATCTACATCGGTGTTATCTAGTTAAATTCCAATTAAATATAACGCTGGAAAAAGCTGTAAGAGCTCTTTTTCAATTTATGAACATTATGCAATGAACATTATGTCATTTTATTCTAACCCTTCTGAGTGCCGATTTGTATGAACTATGATTTGTATGATTTTTTTTTTTTAAATTATTATAATCTGCAAAGATTTTAGGGTAAAAGTAAATGTTTTTAAAGGCCCAACCATTTACACATTAAGTGATTATCTTGATGGCACCAGCTTCATCAAATGTAAGTGCACAATATAAAGTGTTCCTAGGCATGACAGCTCTTTAGATAGAATGGGAAAAGTGTTCATGGTGCTTTATTTTTCTGGGTATAGTGACCGGGGAAAGGAATTGTGTATTATAACATGACTGCTGGATTCCACATATCTGCAATGTACTGGCTTTTTCTGAATAAAATGCACGGCAATTGTATTCTTATCAGTGTCCAAAGTGTCAGTTATTAGGTTTGAATGGGATGAATATGGGGGCTCAAAATTGTGTGCTTTGAGAGAAAAGTGCTAGATAAAAAGTGAATGAAAATAACATCCTTCTTCCACTTTGTTATGAAAGAGAGGACAAATCACAAGATATAAAATCTAGTGTTCCCTACAGAAAATGTTAGAATATTTGCAGCCTGCCTCATGTGAGCCTCTTTTTCACCCCAGTGCAAACTCTTCTTCAACAAGCTGCCTGAACAAATCTCCCAGCCTTGCCAGTATTTCATGGCCATTTATCAGTCTTTTCTCTTCTATCTACCTCTTTATATGGCATCTAAGGGCCCTCAAGTGTCTCCGAAACACATATCATCTTTTCAATAGAAAAAAAAAATCCGGACACAACAAGCGGCACAAAATCTTTCATCCACCTTTGGCACAGTGGATAGCTGCCTTGGGGATACTCGACATTTGTTTCTAAAAGTTGTTGATGGAGTAGAAAGTGTGATGTTCTGTTTAGCGAAAGAGGTTGCAACAACCCTCTCCACTCCTGAATGTCAAGTGGGCTCACCGCTTCTTCAGTCTTTTAGACTGCTGAAATAAATTGAATTACTAGCGGATTTGCCCAAGGCATTATAACCGTACAGTGCAATGATATACTGCCAAGATGGTTTATCTTGTCTGTCTCTGATGCTTCCGAGCCGACGGAGCATCACCATACAATACATCCAATCAATGTCTAAGACAATGACAGACTTTTAGGAATTCATTTAGCAGGAAGATTGAATGATTTTTATGAAGGTATCAGTTCTCACCGTGTCTTTGTTCTGAAAAATAATTTACAAGTCAGGCTTTGGATGTTATAAATGAGATTTTGGAGATTTTGAGTCCACCCTAATCACAGCTCATTAGTAAACACTGAGAGATCTGATCTCCCCGCCTGTGTAATGGAATTAATATGATTTTATCCTAAGATGCGAAATGGGTGTAAATAACCATAAAAATGAATTTACTTAAAGAGGGACGAAGATTAACTGGAATTCACTGGATTAAATTGGACATGGTTAAAGTCATGGAATGGGTAATATGTCTATATTGCATGCTGTTGGAAAAGGTCAACAAATGAGAATGATTTCCTTTTGCAAGGAGACAGAAACTCACTTTGGCAGATGCGAATGATTTGCATTATCAACAAGTCTATAAATGCTACTTTATGGGACAGAAAATACTAAATTGCAGTGTACATTTATTATGTTTCTTCTCTTGAAAATGTGAGTATAGCATACCTTAAAAAAATTATTTGAGATGCATAAATGTGTCTCTCAGACTCTAAAGTCTTTGCATGGACTTCTCCATGTCTGGAAGAAATCTTCTCTGACATGACATATTGTAAGACTGACCTGTTGTATATCCCTGGAGATGCAGCTCCATGTCAAGATCTTGTGTTCTCCCTGGACAGCTACTCTAAGATCACACCACCTGACACTGCCCACAACCTTGAGGTACTAGAGATGTAGACAATTATCTACCCTTTTTACTTCCCATCGCTAAACTGACTCAGTCATGCAGGTTTCTCCTTTACTACAACATGCCAATGGATCCAGTCATTCTTATCCACAGAGGACACTCAGGTACTTTTTCACTCCCTTGTCATTCCTTGTCATGTCATGTAACTCCAAGACTTGTTTTCAACCTCCCCAAGTTTTCCCACCTGACCCCACTGCTACATTCCCTTCACCGTTTTCCTGTCTGCATCAGATTTAAAACTCTGATGCTTACCTACAAAGGCTGAGACTAACCTAACATCCCTTAAGGAACAAGTAAGACATGCATCAAGACACTTCTCTGTCCTGGCACTGAGGTGGTGGAATGAACTTCCCCTAGCTTTTGTCAGACAAAAGCTAAAGGCCTGCTTCTTCATTAAGCACTTGAAATATCACTTAGTTAATCTATTAAAAACAACTTGTCTTGACAGGGTTTTAGCTGGAATGTATATGTAGTCCCTGACCTACTGAACTTCCTTGTCGAATTTCCCTTCTCAGCATGCACTGCAGCACTCGTTGTGTGACACAGCTTCCAGCACAAATGGTGCTGCTTTCACATTCACTCGTGTCTCTCATCACCCCATGCTTCAGAACTAAATGTTTTTAATAGAGCTTCAGAACTTAATGTTTTTAATAGAGACCTCAAAACCTTTCTGCAGTTCACTCTGAATAAGGCCATCTGCTAAATGTTGTAAATGTAAATGGTCATTTCTAGGTTTTCTTGCAGTGTAAAAAAGTGAAAATTCTGCATCAGTGGCAAAGGGTGGGTTTATTATTTTATTTATTTAATATTTTCAAACAAATAATCACAAAGTCACAACCAAGTCAGCTACTTCTCCTCAGATATCTTTGGGATAACTTTCATGATCTATGCCAGAAACTTAAATCAGAAACATCTAATGGATTTAGTGACAACTTAAAGTAAGAACAACGCACTGAAAATTTAGATAAAGGGGGCCGTCTGACTGAAGTGTAATGATTTCTTTTGCACATGGCTAGTTTACATAATAGCATCTAATTAACCTAGCCTGCATGATGTATTGGCCGATTTGTTACGAGCGATTTTCCCCCGAATTCCATTACCATGTGATGTTCACCCAGCAATTCTTAATCAAACTCATAATGTTATGACTGGAGTCACTTACCCAGCCAATGGAAGTCATTTCTCATAAGAAGCACTTAATGAGACTGAAACGGTCACACTAAGACATCCCTACCAAGGGAGCTGAGGCCTGGACCCTGACAAATGTTAAATTAACTTTGCAGACATTTTCCATTTACTTTCATGCTTGAGAAAGGCACCCTAACTTTCGCTCTTCCATTCAAGACATTATAGACTGACCTTTTCACAGTCTGGAATGGAGGGTGGTCATGTGATGATGGTCTGATAATAATCTCACAAGCTATGTACTGGTGCATAATATTTGTTAAAAGTTATTTGTTATAATTATTTTGACCACAGCATCAAGTTTTGTAAAGCTGAGAGTCACTGTTTCTAATATTGAGCCAGAACAGTGAAGAGTAATGATGTGTTCAATGATGTGATATTTTTCTACAATGTCAAAATGTTCTGAAAAATCTCTGAGTTTAAGGGGACAGAGGAGTGACAGGAAATCTTCACAGATATCCCCATGATAACTAGAAAGCACTTTTGTAGTGCCTTGTCAGCAGTCAAAAAGGTTTTAATAGACTGTGTGCTGGGGACTTTAGATCCTTTAGAAGGCAGTTTGAGCACCGAACGTCAAGCTGTTGAAGGGAAGTGAGATTTGGTTCAGAGATCTACACTGTAGTTTCTTACAGTTCTGATCCCAAGGCAGTGGAGAAGAAAAAGCTTAAATGCTCATGATCAGCGATCACACTGTGGCTGTCTCAGCCAACTATTATAACATGTCATGTTAATTCAGTCCTTGACTATTCATAGAAGAAAATCCCACAGAGTTGGGGCTTTCAACAAACTTTCACCTAATCTAAAATGCTAATTAATACATGGAAGCCTTTTCACCATTCCCTCATGCACCCAGTGGATTCCTAGAAGGTTTGGATTCAACACATACAATACACTGGTGTAATGAGCTGTAATGGGCATAATTGCCATGTCCTGTTTGGCTTCACCAGCAAACAATATCACCAGCAAGAAATATTATCCATGGCAGTGTTAAAGAGTCCCTAGCTACACCTTCTGATACTACTAACTTAACTAGTAGTATTTTTAGTTGTGTAGCAGTAGCTTCATAATATTCTAGCTTTCCCAGTAATGAGCTACTGTAAATCATTAGTTTATGTATTTTCGAGATACAATACAACAGGAGCAAATTTAAGACCACAAATAAAGGTGGGGAGTTTGTTATCTGTTCAGCTGAAATAAAGCAATGAAGCAGTGAAATTATCAAAAGAAGTAACTATTCTGATGGCAATTAACCTAAAGCATGTAGCCTAATAGCTAATGTCAGTCAATATGAAATAACAAGCCAAGTAGATTCAATAGAAAGGAAAAAAAAACAATCAGTGTAATTAATTACTGTTTTTTACTAGTTTGAAGTGCAGCTAAATGCTTTAAAGAAGGTGTAATTTAGCCAAATAGCTTGTAACCAAACAGTTTAAAATTGTAAAGTTGCTTTGCCTCTCCAACACTGAACCCAGGACTATCTACTGTATATCCTAGTTGTCTCCTATTACATAACAAGCCATGAAAGTAGGAGGAGATTTCCTGAAGATTATTAGATATATTTAAAATTCATATAAACATGTTATAGGTGTAACGTCATATGCGGAACCAGAGCACCAGAGGGCACCATCACCTGAGTACTGACATTCTCAAACGGACTTCTGGTCTTACTCAGGTATTTAAGCTGCTTAATGTTTATTGTTCTTTGTGAAGTATTGTTCTCTCTTTGGATTACGTACCGAGCCTTTGATTATTGTTCCTGTTGCCTACGACGTGTAAGATCATTGCCAGTTCCTGCTATTTACGAGTTTTGGTTTTGCGGTTTTGGTTTCTGTTTGCCTAGTGTGTTCGATTTCCCCGTTTTTGACCCTTTTGCTTTTCTGTAACGATACCGATTCTTGCCTGCTGTTTTGGTCTTAATAAAGATCTGCATTATGGATTCTACTACACCTGCATCCAGCGCATCCTTACAGGATACTTTGCCTTCAGAGAATCCAGCGGATTGCCAAGGACACATGATCCGGTTCTACCAAGATCAGGTTGCGGAGTTAGAAGCCACCAACGCGCAGCTACAACAACAACCTCCCGCCACAGCCCCAGCACCCACCCCTTGCAGTGAGTTACCATGCTTCGCGCTGCCGGAGAAGTTTGATGGTGCTGCCGATTGCTGCCGGGGCTTCCTGCGGCAATATGACAACTTCTTCCTGCATCAGTCGGAGGTCTACGGCAGCAAGACTGTCCGATGATCCTTCCTGCTATCTCTGTTGACGGGCAAAGCATTGGACTGGGCTTTGGCCGTGTGGGATTCGGATGCTTGAAGACTTCGGCGAATTACTTCGCGAATCTCATTAAAGAGGTTTTTGAGTATCCGACGGGAGGTAAAGATATTTCTGTGCAACTATTGGAATTACGCCAGGGGACTGACACAGCCGCAGATTTTGCTATTAAGTTCCGCACGCTAGCTGCCCAGTCTGGTTGGAATGAAACAGCACTGATGGCCTGACTGATGGTTCAGGAGGGACCCAATCGGGAGTTGAAAGCTGAAACGTTATGCTATTCCAATACATATCTACAGCTATTTGCCTCGACAACCTACAGCGTCAGCATCACACTCCCACCTCCACACCTTGTTCCACACCCCATCATGTCATGGAATTCCACAGCCAGAGGGAGGAAGCCGCTGAGCCGATGTAGCTGGGGAGGTCTCGCATTTCAGAGAGGGAGCACAAACGCCGTTTTCAACAGCAGCTGTGTTTCTATTGCGGACAACCAGGTCATAGAATCTTCCAGTGTCCAGCGAAACCCAGCACATCCCAGGTAGAGGTCATGAGACTGGCTTCTAAGGTTTCTCTGCCTGTTTACTTATTGTATAATGACTCTCGGTTTCTCGTCACAGTGCTGATTGACTCCGGATCAGCGGTAAACTTGATTGACTGCAGCCTGGTACAGGAGCTCGGTCTGGCTACTATCCTATGTGTCCCACCTCTAAGAGTTACTGCCATTGACGATCAGCCCATTGGGAAAGGCCTCCTCACTCACCACACATCTCTCATGAAAGTGCAGATCGGACTATTTCATCGGGAAAAACTCAAATTCTTCGTCATTTCATCACCATCAAACCCCGTTGTCCTAGGCCTTCCCTGGCTCCAACTTCATGACCTGGACATCTCATGGGAGGAAGGGAACTAAGAAGGTGGTCCACCTTTTGCATTAAGAACTGTTTTTGCAACCAGATAATCTGTCCATGCCTTTTGACCTCCATTGAAAGCCCAGAAGCATCTCTCCAATTCACACTCCCCAAGGAATACCAAGACTACCTAGAAGTAATTAAGTACCAAAGTTACCCAAGCATCAACCCTGGGATTGTGCCATTGACCTCCTTCCAAACACCATACCACCTAAAAATTGCATCTACCTCTTGTCACTTCCTGAAAAGCAAGCTATGGAGGAATATATTGAAGAAGCCCTAGCAGCTGGATACATCTGCCCATCAACATCACCAGCTGCTGCAGGATTCTTCTTCGTAGAAAAGAAAGATGGAACCCTTCTACCCTGCATTGATTTCAGAGGCTTGAACACAGATCACAGTTCCGTATCCATAACCACTTCCCCTGGTGCCCACCGCCCTCAAACAGTTACAAGGAGCAATAATCTTCACCAAGCTTGAGATGCGCAGCACTTACAATTTCATCCGGATAAAGGAGGGCGATGAATGGAAGACAACGTTCCACACAACACACGGACATTACGAGTACATGGTCATGCCATGTGGACTTATGAACGCTCCCGCCGTCTTCCAGTCACTTATTCAGATATATTCAGAGATATGTTAAATAAATTCATCATTGCTTACATTGACGACATCCTCATTTACTCCACCAACCTGGAACAGCACATCTTCCATGTTTGCAGTGTCCTCCAATGCCTCACTGACCACAGCCTCTATGTTAAACTGGAAAAATGTAAGTTTCATCGCACCTCCATTGCTTTTCTAGGATACATAATCTGGCCTGTAGGAGTGGAAATGGATCAAAGTAAAGTGTCCGCCTTTATGTCCTGGCCTGAACCCACCACCATCAAGGGTCTGCAGCGTTTTCTTGGATTTACTAACTTTTATAGAAGATTCATCCAGAACTACAGCACCATCAGTAGCCCATTAACTTCTCTGTTGAAGGACAAGCCCAAGAAATTACAGTGGACTGATCAGGCTAAGGCAGCATTTCTGAAACTAAAAAGAAGCTTTTCTTCCGCCCCGATACTCTGCCACCCAAACCCTGAGCTGCCATTTGTAGTACAGGTGGACGCATCGAATTTTTGGATAGGGGCTGTGCTCTCCCAATGTCAGCAAGAGTCCAAAAAACTTCATCCCTGTGACTTCTTCTCCCATAAGCTCACACCGGCTGAAAGGAGCTATGATGTTGGGAACCGGGAACTACTGTCCATAAAATCTGCCCTGGAAGAATGGAGGCACTGGCTAGAGGGAGCCCGCCACCCATTCCTGGTGCTTACCGATCATAGAAACCTGGCCTATCTTCGTGAAGCCAAGCACCTCAACACTCGTCAGGCGAGGTGGGCCTTATTTTTCACAAGGTTCAAGTTTTCAGTTTCATATCGACCTGGTTCGAAGAACGGTAAAGCAGATGCACTTTCCCGTATCCATAAAACCCTAGAACTACCTGCCAGTCCAGAACCTATCCTCCCACCATCTGTCCGAGTGGCCCCCGTGCAGTGGGACCTGATGAATGACATAGAACGAGCACAGAAACTCCTCCCCAAACCATTCCACAAAACAATTTGTACGTCCCCACAAGTCTCTGCCAGCGAGTTCTACAATGGACCCATGAGAGCCCGAGTTCAGGACACCCCGGCATCCATAGAACCACCCAGCTGGTACGACAACGATTCTGGTGGCCGTCCCTTAACCACGATGTTGAGGAATTTGTCCGTTCGTGCTCGACCTGTACTTAAGCCTGAACCAGCCGTCAGCTACCCGAGGGTCTCCTACAGCCACTGCCCATCCCACGTTGACCATGGTCTCACATCTCCCTGGATTTTCTCACTGACCTCCCTGTCTCACAAGGTTCACCATAGTCATGGTAGTAATCGACCGGTTCTCCAAGTCGTGCAAGTTAATCCCCATGAAGGGTCTACCTACAGCCATGGAAACTGCTACAGCACACTTCCAAGAAGTTTTCCACCACTATGGCCTACCCGAAGACATCATTTCTGTTCACGGCCCACAATTCACATCTCGTGTGTGGTCAGAGTTCTGTAAACAACTTGGGATCAGTGTCAGCCTCAGCTCTGGGCTACCATCCGCAATCCAACGGCCAAGTGGTGCGGCTCAATTAGGAAATAGGAAGGTTTCTCAGAACGTACTGCAGCCGCAAACAACACCGACGGAGTGAGTTCCTCCCCTGGGCCGAGTCTGCCCAAAACTCATTGCGTCACTCATCCACCGGCTTAACTCCCTTCCAGTGCATTTTGGGCTACCAACCCCCGCTCTTCCTTGGTCTGGGGAACCCTCGGATGTGCCCTCAGTTTAGGACTGGTCCAGATGTAGCCAGGAGGTCTGGGAAAGGGCTCATGTGCATCTCCAGAGGGAGATCCGACGACAAGAAATCAACGCTAATCATCATCGGTGTCCCCATCCTGCGTACCAAGTGGGACAGAAAGTGTGGATCTCCACCAAGAACCTGAAACTGAAACTCCCATGCCATAAGCTAAGCCCCAAGTTTGTTGGCCCTTTTAAAATCCTACGTCAAGTAAATCCAGTGTCCTTCCACCTTCAGCTTCCTTCAGCGTACCGCATCTCACCAACCTTCCATGTGTCGTAACTTAAGCCGTTCCACGAACCGCAGACCACCAGCCCCTCACTCACCAAGGAATTCCACCTGAACTTCCTGAACCGACCTGCTTTTCTGAGAAGAAAAGTAAGATCAAGCAAAACTTTGCAGTGGGTAAATGACTAAAATGTATCTGACTATTAAATTACTGTTTAAAATTGCTTAAATTATTTCAGATTGGCAGAAAGGAGACTTTTGAGAAATTTAGTGAGCAGACACAATAGACATACAGTAAACTCCTGCTAAGGAGGTTTGTGGTATTATAGTGAAGAAAAAAAATCTTTTTTGCTGCTGCCTTCAGCAGAATAAACATTAATCAGGATATCTGTGCAGCTGTGTTTAATCAATCGATAACCTGCACAATTTTAGCTCCAAATATGCGTTCGAACTCGGCTCACGTGATACCTGGACAAGAAGGGTAACCAAACTCAATGAAAAAACACCAAGGTAAAGGATTATGGGTGATTCCAAATTAGAGGCATTTTCATTCACAGCTTCTCATCACTTAAACAATATCGCAGAAGCAAGAGTGCAGCTGTGAATTTTCCGTAGCCCACAGGGAGAGTGCCGTAGATAATCACAGCCATGCTGATATTCAGTAAAACCATACAACTGAGTGTGATATTGCTTTTATACAACAGTTATATAAACAAGACATTCATCCAAAGTGACATTTTGGACAAAAAATGGCCAAATGTTCCGTTTATTTTTTCTCCACTAGCAGCTACTCTCACAGCTACATAATGTGTCAGCTATTGTGCTAACTAGCTCACATTGGATTTGTACTGCACATTCCTTTTAAAGGTGTTTCTATTAAAAATGCTTCCTAAAATTGACATCCCTTCTCCATTTTCATGTTCATCTGACAAGCTTTGATATTTTAAGGCAAAACTGGAATTGTACTTGGCGAACATAGATAAGTCAGCTGAAACACTCACTGTAACTGAAACGCACCAATGCTGGAAATTATTAATATATGCACTCTTGAAATGCCACTCACCCACTAAAATTAGTGGACTGGAACTAACTGATGTATAATTAAAAGAGATATGCGGGTTAAAGTCAAAGAATATTCAGAGTTCAGTTAATTGTGCATAGTGAGGATTTAATAAACTGCACACCATATACTTTGCTACTTGGGTGCCGTTTACCAAAATCTAAGGTGTGTCTCAGTTACAGGTGTGTCTCTGTTTCATGTGTGATTTTAGCGCAAGTGAGGAGCGGTAAGTTCAGGGCTACTGTCTGACAGTTTGATGAACCACAACATATCACACCCAGCTGTAATTTTTTAGGCTGAATATAGTCCACAGTCCAAGTTAAACACTGGTGATTTGAGTAATTTGATAAGAAAATCAACTTAAGTATCTAAATAACCCATCTATGTATACAAAGAATTTTACCTTCATAAATGTTGCCGCAGCTGTTGACATTAAACTGACTTAAATCTTACAACTCTGTATACAGGCCTATGATGTAAGTGGATCAGGTATAATTACTGTCAGTGGCAAGCTTTTGATGTTCCTAGTTTATCAGTCACTGTCCCAGAACAAGGACCACCACAGAACCACCACTGGCCATAAAGAACATGATTCTAAATGTACACTTACATGGTAATGGGCATCGTACTAGTAGGAGTTGCGGAAATTTTTAAACACCTCATTAGTGCTGCTGAGAACAACCAAATCAAAAGCATCAGTACTGTGGTCAGAAAGTGAAAGTGATGAAAGGCGATGTTAAAGCATCTTCACACGTTTTCTTGCAGAGACTGTACAGAAATAATGGATTTTCAAAACTTTTTGACCATGACAGGCCTATGAATACGACCATCAAAATACTAAACAAGAATTGAGGCCGTATCTCTGTGACGCTTCTGTTTGTTCACAGCACATTTTATATTTATGTATAATGCATGACTATAACCATTGTTTATAGGTTTACAGTGGGATTATAGTATCTGACACCACTAAGGAAAATGCCTCTGTTTCCCATGCTTTATAAATTTAAGACAAAATGTTTAATTACAAATGACATTATCAACAATTTCTAAACTGAAAAGTACACTGATCAGGCATAACATTATGACCACCTGCCTAATATTGTGTTGGTTCCCCTTTTGCTGCCAAAACAACCCTGACCCATCGAGGCATAGACTCCACTAGATCCCTGAAGTGTGATGTGGTATCTGTCACCAATATGTTAGCAACAGATCCTTTAAGTACTGTAATGGATCGGACTTGTTTGTCCAACACACCCCAAAGATGCTCGATCAAGATCTGGGGAATCTGAAGGCCAAGTCAACACCTCAAACTTGTTGTGCTCATCAAAACATGATTCATCACACCAGGCCACCTTCTTCCATTGCTCCGTGGTCCAGGTCTGATGCTCATGTGCCCATTGTTGGCACTTTGGTCTGCTGCTGTGTAGCCCCATAGGCTGTTGGGCTGTGTATTCTGACACCATTCTATCAGAACCAGCATTAACTTTAGCACATTAATTAGAACATAAATTAATTTAGAACATTAATAGTAGCTTGTCTTTTGGATCGGACCACACTGAACATTTGGCATTTCATTACTTCCATTACTCAAACACACAAATGTTTACACAATTATTTCTATATTTTTTTCCTCTTGAATGTGGACACTAATAATTGGCCATATAATTAGGTAAATATGAAGTAGACTGCAAAAGCTTGATACATATACAGTGGTACACTGTCTGTCATGGGATACCGTATATATCCAATGTAATGTCCAATGTAATTCCATCCCAAATAATGGAATAAAGTTAATATGTATAAAACATTCATTCAAAATTCATACTTTTATTCACAGTAGATATCTCCACTTTAAGATATTTGAAACTAAATAAATAAGAAATGATCAGTGAATAATATGTGTTAGCTAGTGTACAAATCTCTAAATGTTCACAATATGATGAGTAATTCTGCAGCACAGAGGTTGTTCTGTCTAGACACTGCCTCCCCCAGATCACTAATGCACCATTAAGATGGCTTTAAAGTGCAATTCATTTTTATATCACTGTCAGCAGGTAGTGCTTCACATGATGGTAAGTTTATAGAATTTGAAGTTTTTTTTTACTCATTTTGTTCCATAACCAACCACGAATATCAAGCAACAGTAATAACACCTGATCAGTAAGAAACTACACTGCAACCTGCTTTTGTGCTACCAGCATGTAATAAAATAGTGAAATTAGTCAGGCATTGTGAATTATTTCAGGCACTGAAATACAGTACAGTGGGGTCCAAAAGTCTAAGACCACTAAAGAAAATGCTTCTTTATTACAAATTATTTATTACAAATTATATTATCAGCAATAAGTGGAGTGAGTGAAAATAAAATTTTATAGAATATTCATATGAATCTCAAGGAATATCTGACCTTTTTGTTAAAGGAGTTACAAATGTCACAAATAAGATTCAATTTAAACAGTAACCAACAATCAAAACTGTATTTGGAACTTTAATATTTAAGCCTGAAAGGCCCCACAGTTTGTTAAAGAACATCATGAAAACTAATTATTATTATGGTGTGGGTATAAAAAATAACCTTTAAAAATCCCACAGGGTGCCATTAAATTTATTATTAAAAAATGGAAAGAATAAGGCACAACAGCGAATGTGCCTAGAGGAAGCTCTCCACCAAAAGTAAGTGACTAGGTAAGGCAGAAAAAGCAACCCAAAATAACTCTGAAGGTGCTGGAAAGATCCAAAACGCAGATGGGAGAAGCTGTACAAAGCTGTCAGAGACATAATCCCAGAAGATATGCAGCTGTAATTGCAGTCAAAGGAGGTTCTGTCAAGGACTCACCCACTAGTTGAGTACTCATGGCACCAAAAATTTGTCTGCTTTTTGTCTAATTAACCGTCTTATCAAAATAGTTTGTACCTTCATATGTTAGACCTAGTAAAAATCTCCAATTTAGTCAGTAATCAGGGGTGGGTGGGGTGAATACTTCTGCATGGCGCTGCATATTTTATTCTTTATCCCATGAGAGATATTTAGATTCCAAAAAGTGTTGTTGATCACCCAGAAATATTAACTGTTATTAAATATAAAATATATTTTCTCCACTCTGATATCTGACTGAAAAGAGGTTTTGGTTTTCTGAGGAATGAATTATTTGTTCTGCAGTAATGTCAGACAGGACTGATTGCCCTTTTCTTTACCAGTAAAGCACACACAGATGAGTGGCCTATTGATCCTTTCATTAATGAGTGAGAGATGGGACAGCTGAGATGCTTGATTGAATGGAAAAAGCTTTACTCAGGCTGGGGGAGTAATTGACACTGACAACATGGCTTCTTTACATCGAACAGACAGAGAGTGTGTTTAAGTAAAATAGTGATTTAAACTGATGTTAATAATGTCCTGATTCTTTCTCGAGCTTGTTTGTAAAAGCTTAAAGACATTCTGTATGTTTAAGAGAGGAGGAGGAGTAGTTGACCAAACAAAATTATAATCATTCTAATTTCACAATGGCGAAGTCAAGTCTTTATTATCATCACAGCCATATATATAGTGTCGAGTAGACAGTGAGATGAAATAACATTATTCCTGGACCCAAGGTGTGAAATACCTAGAGCTGACAGGACATAAATGGTGTGCATAATGGAATTCATTCAATTATATGACATTATATAAGGACTATGTGTGATCACATTATCATAGTTTTGGTGCAGAGTCATGAAATGAATGTTTAAATATCAAAGTCCTGATATAAGTCAATTTTTCGGATAAAATATACCGTCCCACAGCAGCGTTTTACTGTGTGCAGCATTCAGGAATGAATTTGATGAACACTGGAGACGCATTTAAGAACATGGCTGTGCTCTGTGCTCCAGCCATAAAACTTCCATCAATAGCCATCAATTACAGTGTATGAATGAGATCTCTTCTATTTCTTCAGGAAAAAAGGGATGAATCAATAAGGGTAATCTTTTTGTTATTGTTAAATCTGTGGGTTAGTTAATTAGCAACTTCTTACAAAGGTACAAGCAATGAAGTGCATTAGAGGTTTTGTGTAGAAAGTCGATTTGGACCATCTAGAGGGAAATTACAAATTGGCACTCCAATAAGGTTCCTAAATCCATGATTAACTATAAATTCACTGCCTCCTGAATCCTAACTGTGGCCAAAAAACAATAAATGTAATTTAATGAGCTCATTATTATTATTATTATTATTATTATTATTATTATTATTATTATTGGGGCATGGTGGATTAATGGTTCGCTCCTTTGCTTTTAAACCTCTGGGAATGGATGTTCAAGACCTGCCCCTACTGTTTATCTCTAGGAACTCCAGTTTCCTCCTTCAGTCCAAAGACATGTTGTAGGTTGATTGGCTAAATCTCTAAATTGTCCATAATTTGTGTGCAAGTGTGTGTGATTGTACCTGCAATAAGTTGTCAGCTTGTCCATGGTGTCCCCTGCCTTGGTTCCAGAGTCCCCTGGGATAGGCTCCAGGTTCCCCATCCTGTATAGAATAAGTGATGGAGAATATGGATGGATGGATTATTATTATTACTACTGTTTTGTTTTGTTTTTTACTTTGCTACCAAGCATTTTTTAGTGGCAAGTTTACTTTTTCGAAACTTTTCAAACAGTTAGCACAACAGCACTCTGTGTGGCCCAAACTGTGCATTATTTTTCATTGCTGACTCAAAATGCATTCAGTGAACACACATGTCAAACTTCTGGCATTCACTTTTCACTTGAGCTCTACTTCTGGCAGAAATATGTACTTTTACATCACACTTTCCAAATATTTGTGCACTTCTTTTTCAAAAGTGAAAAATTCAAACTTAAATTTAGACCACTTTAAGTGTTCAAACATATAGCAATGATCTATGTGACAAACATGGATTCAAATCAGAATCAGTATTTTTATGACATTTTTCACACACAGTCAGACTGCACTTTATGTGAACCAAACCGTGAATACATTTTTTCATCGTATTCAGTGCTTTATTACTGTGACACTAATAACTCACATTTCTAACACACATATATTAACTTAGCAGAGTTTTCAAAATGTTGGCATGCATTTCTCAAGCAAATTCTACCAGCATATGTTTGAACACTGGATTTTATTTCCAAATGAATTATATCAATTCAATTCAATGTATTTGTATAGCTCTTTTAACAATGGACATTGTTCCCTGAAATGATATTGGGAAGAAACCTTGAGAGGAACCAGGCTCAGAAGGGAAACTCATCTTCATTTGGGTGACACTGGTCAATAAATAATGTAAATGTAAATAATGTCCTTTCTTCAACAGCAACCAAGAGCTCATATGGAACTATTTGGTCAGTGTAGTTTCTGAGGTCATTATAGATACTGATTCCTTACTGTTGCAAGCTGACAGATGTAACAGCAGATCTGTGATGGTGTGATAGCATCCAAGAGGTTCTGTCCATGGCTGTCTCCTGGTCACAGGCTGTCCACACAGATCTATCCACAGCATCAGTGAGCACCACCATATCCAAACCCAAATGGATGCAGTAGCTAGCAGTAGCAATAAATATTTGCTGAAATTCTGAAGATCATATCTAAGAATAATGTTCTGTTGTGTTCTTTAAGAATTACAGCATTAATCATGTTGAATGTAGGACAGAGTGCCGGTCTGAATCACTTCATTATCAGCTACAACATTATGTTATTTTCTGTATCAGGGTTTAATATGCGTCACCTGTTAGCTGTAACAGTGGATCAGCTTAAAGCTTCAGCAACATATAATAACTCACAGGTTAAATGTAATTTAAATGTACTTCTTAGCTAGCTTATCATTGTTTAAACGATTGTTCTGTCACAGTTTGCTGTCACATAATTAAGTCCCTGTATCTATTCATGAATATTTTATTCATGCACTAAAGAATAAGCACTCAAGCCACATACAAAAGAGAATATGAGAAACAAATAAAGTAAGAAGAGGCAGTGCTTCTGTTTCATTAGTCCGCACAGTGTATGCTTAGGCAGCGGGAATGATTTGTTAATGAGACTGATTTTCTCAAAATGCCACACTTTTGCATTTGTTAAAGGTTCATCCATGTAATGCTTTTCCTTTTGTTACTTTTCCCTAAGCATGCTAGGTGGTTTTAAGACATACAGTGTGCAGTCTACAACCTGTCTTTGTGTTACTGTCTCTATTGCTGCTGGATATCTATCTATCTATCTATCTATCTATCTATCTATCTATCTATCTATCTATCTATCTATCTATCTATCTATCTATCTATCTATCTATCTATCTATCTATCTATCTATCTATCTATCTATCAGACCCAATGAGCTTTATACAATTAGTTTAAAGACCGTTTTAGAGAATTATTCACACAATAGTATGATGCTACAACTCACAAATCACTCAAAAGTGCCTAAAAAGAGCAGTCAGCTTTACTCCCCAGAATAAAACCCTAGGCAGATGAACCAATCAACGTATGAATCTGGAATGAGTGACAGTTTTGAATTCTACAATATTAACTAACACCTCTTGCTTTATTCCACCATTTCACATTAACTGCCTGTGCTGTCTCCATGTTCCAGCATGCCATTTAGCTATATTTATTACGGATCTAAAAAAAAGAAAAATGCCACTTTAATGCTGTACTGAGATTTTTCAACTTAAAAACTGTGCTTTTCAGGCCAAAATAACTTTTTTTCTGTTAAAAGAGACAAAAAAAGGAATAATGCCCCCATGTGCCACTGGGTAGTTTCACTAATTAACTATTGTGCAAAAAAGATGAACATGTATGTGTTCAAATGTTGGTTGTAGTGCTGACCTAGTCAGGAAGTTTAACATAAAGTACCTCAAGCAACAAGTCTACCTTTTTCATCTTATCACAGCTCCCAACAGAGTGCTAATTATCTGGCTCGTGTCTGAGCACAGGTTATGGAACAGGCGAACAAATGGAGCAGGAAATATACAGCATACTGGATTTCTTAATGTTCATACATCAGATGGCAGGATAAGTACCCAAAAATACAGCTGTGTGTATATCACATCCAACACCAAGAGGGTCCGAATCCAGGGGATTTGTTGATATGATATAGTACCAATGATTGAAAGAGCTCTTTTCTTTTCTCTGTCCTATAAATGCTGTTAAAGATTCCAAGATAAAAAAAAATAAACTGCCGTTTAGTGTATTTTATGGTGAAGTGAAGGAATTCAGTCTCAAAACAGGACCAGTGCTATAATGTATCAGTTTAAGCAATGGATTTATAATAATAATAATAATAATAATAATAATAATAATAATAATAATAATAATAATAATAATAATAATAATAAATAAAGATGAGGATAATGAAATTTCATTATTAGAGACCATTTATTTTGTTTGTAGCGCTGCTTGAAACAATTTTACTCCAAATTGCAGCAGCACTGATCTTTAATGTTAATCAAGGTCTACTGTATGTAGTGAAGGTGATACATGCACAAAGCATTTATTTAGTTACTTCAATCAGCCCCATGCACCTTTTACGGACTATAAAAGACTTGTTTGTTCACACACAGTTCACAGTGTGCATGTTCACTTGTTCTTCTTGACTTTACCAAGCCTTGCACTCTGTTTATTGATTGTCTAGTTTTAGTTTCTGTATTACGTCTCACATGTTCTTGTCTAGCTTACAGTGTGTGGCTTACAAATTGCCTGACCTGTGCCTGTTACCTGGTCTTGACCGTGCCTGCTGAGGTGGATTTGTTGTTGTGTGCTCATTAAAATTGACTTACCTACATCTGCATCTGTTTTAGTGTCACTATCCTTACTATTTGAAACCTTCACAATGATTCTGATAAATAATACAAAATAAAACATGACAAATCACGTTTTAGATAAATATGAGTTTGAGTCAAATGAACCTTAAAAGTCTGACATAAATTAGAACTGAATCAAAGTATCAATGTTTTTTTTTTCTTGAGGAACCTGGAACACTTGCATTGAACTATTTTTTTTCATTGACTCACCTTCACAACATAAAACTGTTCCACCTCACTATAACTGCACTTAAAGCATTTGGATGTCATTTAACATCTCATGCTTGAAATATCCTTTTCCCTAAGACATCCGTTATGAATGTAACGAAACATTTGGGATCTTTCCAAAGTGAGTGTTTTCTTAGATTTAATGTTTGAGAAAGATTAGCTTCTGTTCTGTTACTTTAAACTTTAAGAGTTATGTCAGTTGTGGAATCATCCCCATGTTGTTTCACCTTATATCCATATTCTTTGGACAAAGCAAGCAGATGTGTGACAATTAAGAAGATGTTACATAAAAACTATTTTGTGAAGTGACACATGAAGTTTTGAGTTTTCAAAATCAAATAAAGTCTTCACAGAAAGTTTAGCACATGCTATTATCAAAGCTATTAGGGCCTGCAAGAAGCGATGAAAATGCTAATTATATGATCTACACTGAAGCTGTATGAGTTTTTCACGCTGCTTAATAGCCACTTCAAAAATTACAATCACTGTTACAACCATTACATTAAATCCAGTCTTGCGTAAGTATGTGTGTGTGTGTGTGTGTGGGTGGGTGGGTGTGTGTGTGTGGGTGGGTGTGTGTGTGTGTGTGTGTGTGGGTGGGTGGGTGTGTGTGTGTATACTCAAGAAGAGAACAACTGGGTTCAGACTGATCAATAAAACATGTGCTCTCGAGTGGGACCAGCATTTGTGCCAGCATCACTTGGAAATGTCATTGCTTTGTGCGGAGATGAGGTGAACCGTCTTACTGAATTCCCAGCCTTGTCCTTGTGATGCTTCCCAACCCACAATCCCCTGCTGCTGTTGTCTTATTAGAAGTGCCACAAACCAAAGATGTACTGGAGCAAATAGCTGGCTTACTGGTGATATCAAATGCTATTGTGTTTCTGTCAGAAACATTTTAGACGTGAAGGGTAAAATAAATAGAAAACACCAAGTAAATTGCAACAAATTTTTTTTTTTTTCTTGGCATCTATACTACAGTCAGTAATGTGTTTAAAACACTGGATAATACACTGAAAAGTTATCAAAAAAAGAAAATAACCCACAACTCATAAAGACTTTATGGGAGTCAATAAACAATCTTCTTGTACCTTTACTGGATGAAGGGTTTCTTTCCATTTGCTGGCTGTGACCTATGAATGTCACAAATAATTACTAAATATTGGGCATAGGGACATGAAGAAAAAAAATTTGATCAGTCTAGTGGATTCCTTGTAATAGTGTAAACAGATCAATACTGCCATAACCAGATATACAGATATACATATATATGATGTAAGAGCTTGATACAGGGAGCTGTTTTTTACTGGGTCACAAAGGATTACAGACAAAAGATGCTTCTGAACATTCATAATCACATCATTTTAATGTCCATGAACATACCAGCAATGCATTTTTGAATTTAACTAAGGAAATAAGACAACAATTCATAAACGACTCAATATCAAACAATAACTCTTATTGTGTACATACAATAAGGTACAGTCTTTTTTTTCTGTTCTTCTGTAGGCACCTGACTTATGCAGCATAATGAAAGAAAGTAACTATATCTATGCTCAGATTTTCAGGTTAAAATATCCCAAATCATTTTCTGCCTTCATTTGATACACATCTGATTTGTATGCCTCCACCACTCAATTTTGGAATTGATCCAAGCAGGGTCAAGGACAGAACAAGGTTAATTGACTAAAATATTTTTTTTCTTCTTTTAAATAGCATCCTTCTTGTTCGTGTTCAGGATCTAAAGATTTCTGCAGATCTGTCGATCAATCTGTCTCTCAATCCATTAGTAGGAAATCTTGTTAGCACAGCATTAAATCTATAGTTTAAATCTAGGATTCATATGAGTGTACTTTTGGTACCATCAGATGAACTGATTACATTTTGGCATTGATGCAAATATGGTCAAGGTATATTTTAAGGGCATTTCTAATAAATTTATAACAAAAAGGACTTGACTCGTTCATGGTAGATGCAACCCTGACTACAACACTGGCACCAGGTTCTACCTGTTTCAGGATACAAACCTTAACCACTTTTGGATGTGGTGCTAGAGATTCATGATTCCTGACATTAGATTCAAGTGTGTTTTTTACAATGTGCATGCTGTCATCAGTGTCCTCAGCATCCAGTGTCAGCAGTGCAGCAAAACAACAATGGAAAACAGCAACATCACTGACTAAAAGCAGTGGAAAGGTCGTATAAACAGTGATACACTTGATAATTAGGGAAATTACTTGATTGCAACTGAAACTATATACTGATCTAAACCCTTGTACTAGAAATGGCTGAAAATGAACATGGCTACCAGATAAGAGAAAAACTCTACTGTATAAATAGTTTGTGAATTCTTTCACACTGCGGTCCCACTGTTGCTGGCTCCTCTCCCGTACCCACACATCACTTAGCGCGGCAGTGCCAACAACAGCGGCAAAAACAGCAAAAGCTAGCCATCTGGCCTTTTTCGCCTTCTCAACCTGATCATATACAGCTGACAACCTGTTTGCTGACCTCCAGAGTAAATGACTCCAGAATAAATCGTGATGCAGGCTTTGGCTACTGGTGCATTCAGCTGTTGCTTCTACTGAGACTAATATAAATATAATGTGTTTTTTGTTATGGAAAAACTATATCAAATTAAAAAAAAGAACTATAACTCTGAATATTGTTAATTTTTGAAGTATTTCTCATTTTAAGATTACATTGAATAAAATTCCCTAATATCAAGTCTTGCTTTGTGGCAGATATAGTTTAAAATTTAAAGCTTAAAATGGGCAAAAGTATCAACAAACAAACTGAATAATCTAAAATGTTAGATATATTAAATATATTATTATTATTATTATTATTATTATATATTTTTAGTATATTTTTACACATCATTTATTTTGCAGTGGAATTAATATTGATGAATGAATGCTGAGTGTTTTGGAAAAGCTGAAAAGCAAAAAAAATTCAGTGAAGTTGTCACGATTTCGTAGCATAATAGCCAGAGACCTTGCACATATGAGAAAACATTAATTATTAGTATTATTAGTGGAAAATGTAACAGACTTTGTGTGACTGGAAGCTCTTGGCAAGAAATAAAACACAATAGGAGAAATTATGAGTTGTTGTCAATAAAGATACCTAGACCTTATGCACTATATGGCCAGAAGTATGTGGGTACCTGACTAATCTCATGCATATATGCTTTTTGGAGTTCACTCTGCGAAGGCTTTCCACAGTTCACATTCCTGTTCATCTTAAAGGTGGTCAGTGTGGTTGAGGTCAGGGCTCTGTGCAGGACACTCAAGTTCTTCCATGCTTACCTTGGCAAGTCTATACAGTCTGCACAGGGCATTGTCATGCTGGGACAGATATGGGCCTCTTAGTTCCAGTGCAGGGAAATCATAATTGTGCAACATACAAAAACATCCTATAGAATTATTTGTTTCTACTTTTGTGTGGGATCAGTTTGAGGAAGGCCTACATATTGGTGTGTGAGGATCAAGAGTCCACATACTTTTGGCCATAATGTGTAGTTTTATCAAATTATGGTGTTTCTGACTATGTGAAATCCATAAATTAATCCTAATATTCACACAATGGAGACATAAGTTATATATGCTTGCTTATATTTGGTATGTTTCTATCTGTTAGTATAAGAAACAGAGACTGTGGCTTTCCACCATATCCTAGTTGTTCATTCAAATCTCGTTTTAGCTAAAGAGGCTTTCATACATGATAAATCACCTTCAATGTAAATTATTCATCTGCATCTATTGAAAACAGATTGAGATGTAACAACAGAAGGGAGGCTTCTGTTGAGTGTTACATAACATGGGAGGTAATCTGCAACAAAGATGCCCAGGAGGTGTAAGCCTTCACACATATATTAAGAGCAAAGAAATAGACTACAATGTAACGATAAGTAATGGCCACCCTCCCCTGTCTGACGGCGACAGTTAATTTCCCCTCCTTTACCCTTCCCTCCCTTCTTTTGCTCCTTCATCCTCCTTTCATCAGCCTGTCCCTGGCACCTGTGTTCTGGCAAGAAACAGAAGCATCAATGTGCAAGCACATTAGCCTTGCTCTTAAGGCATTAGACACACAGCCGTGGAGAATTGCCTCACACCATTTACCCACTCATCCATGCTGCATGATGAGGCTAAACCGCTTCCCTTTACTTGCCTAGACACTCCCCCCTCCGTACTACAGCCTTGCTACAATCTTTTTCACAGCCAAGGCCTCCAAATTTCCTGCTCACACACCCAGTGACACTTCAAGAGGTGTAGGCATCAGGGCCAGGACTGGCTAAATAAATTACATGCCAGGCTTCTGGAGGAAAGCAGAAACTACTCACACACACAGATCTGAAGTGCTCAACTCACTTGTAAAGTTGAAGTAGGGTTTAACCATGGACACTGCTAGAATCGATTATGACCTGTACACGATAATCTTTAATCCCCATACGCACATCAAGGACTGGCATTTGTACATGCCCGCTTAGCCTATGACTCATAGCTTCAAAATAATAGGATAAAATGTACTTTTTGCTGCTCTCTGAAACCTAAGGGATTGGATCAACATGCTGCATTTCACTTCAATAAAAGAGTGAAATAAGTGTAAATTTATTCAAAGCCTGTCAGCCAGTAAGGCCCCTTGCCCATCTATTTATGCACGTCTCCGTCAGAGAGATAGAGAGAGAAAGAGAGAGAGAGAGAGAGAGAAAGAGAGAGCGAGAGATAGGCAGCGAGAAAAAGAGGGAAGCCCTGGCACACTTGTCAAGTTTTTTTTATTTTTTATTTTCGAGTAGATTGGCATCCATGTTGTTATTCTGAACTGGCACGCAGGAACAGGAAAAGAATGTGTACCACAGGGTGTGAAGAAATACTTCACAAGATACTTACATTTGGTAAACGCACAAATTATAGCATCATATCTATAAAGGTTTACATCGCTGGTGCAGTATATGAAAACATTTTCTTTGAGTGAAGTTTAGTCAAGCTTATTTTAATTTACTAACTGTTTAATTGTTTGTTTGTATGTTTGTTTCATTTATTAATGACATTTGAGCATTCAGTTACATATTGCTTGAATTCATATGCATTATTCTGGCTAGTCATTTATACTACAGTAATGCAAATCTACTATTTTAATAATTACCTCAAGATACAGGATATAATTCACAGTATCAATGTATATAATTATACTGCACAAAGTGAAAGGTGAGGAACAAGACAGCAAGACAGAGACTAAGCACAAGTATTTCAGATATATAGCGTACATCCAGTTAGTCTTCTACACTGTGTGATTTTATGTTTCCAATAAAGTCTTGATCATATTGTGCAACAGGCATGTAAACTTCATTGAAGTGAGCATGCTGTCCAGCTGTATTTGCATGTTTCATTTATGTTTTCGCATTTCCTTCACTGTATTTGGATCTGTCCCAGGAGTTTAATCTAATCTATGTAGTTGCTGTTTCTCTACTTGTGGGATGAGTTTCATAGCAGTGAAGATTTTAACAAAAATTTCCCACACTGTCAGATCTGGTTGTCAGTTGTCTTCAGTTGCAATGACACTTAATCCGGTGAACATGTCCCATTATGCATTCTCAGGCAGCTGATATCAAATCATGACCGAAGAATTCTTTTATGATATGCGATTTTTGTATGTGACAGCAAAATCTGCGCAGAAATTCTACAGTGTAAACATGCCAAACATTCTTTTTCAAAAATATCAAGTGCCACAAAAATATTCCAGGATGTTATTAAAAAACAAAGTACAACTTTTCACATAAAACTCATCATATTTGTCTGAGATTACAAACAGAGACAGAAGAGAACGAGAAAGACGTGGAAAAATCATTGCAATTTCTCCAAGTACAAGAACAATTTCTCCTACCAGCTGATTACCAGTTTTTCCACACGGATCTAGGTCCATATATATGTTACTTTCCGCTTTCTGTGAAGTTCAGTGACCTTTTCACACTGCTTAAGAGCAACTTAATAGCCAATTAAAGCCGCTGTTATAACCACAACTCTAAACCCACCATTCAGTCTTGCAAAAATGTATAAGAATTTTTCAGCCCACAATTCCCCACTGCTGCCTGCTTAATAAACATGCCACAGACCAACGAGTTCTTCTGTGCCACCTTTCAATTCACCTTTCTACACAACATGTGATTCAAATAATGGCTGCCAAAATTTAAAGCATTTATAGGTACAGCTTGGTGTGTGAGAAATTGTACATGAAAGACTAAAATTATTTGCATAAATAGCAATAGGATTATAAATCAGTTGGAGGTGAAATCATACAATAATAATAATTGACTGACTGGGGTCTTAAACCTTTATAAGAAACAGATTCCTAGAAAAAGGAAACAAAACCCAGAAGAAAGATTCATGACTACTTTGCAAAAGTTTAATTCAACCACTTTATGTATGCTATGTGTTTTATATTATTATTATTATTATTATTATTATTATTATTATTATTATTATTATTATATACAATATCTGCAATTCTAGTGCCATGACAGTGAGCACTGGAGTCCCTCAGGGCCGTGTCCTCATTCCACTGCTGTTTTACTCTTCTGACACACACCTGTACTGAAAACCTCAAATCATATCAAGTGAGCTGCTAGCACAACAGTGTGGGGTCTCATCTGTGACAATGATACATCAGCATACAGGAAGCAAGTGACTTGGTTAAGGGCCACGATGTGTCTCTACATTTGGACAGAGCCAAAAGACACTGTAAATTTAGGCTTCACTGGTGATTAGTGTGCATATCATGTCATCGAGAGCTTCATATTATCTGGCATGCACATTGCAAAGATGGACCTTGTGAAAAAAGAAAAAAAATCACATGACAATTTCCTACAGAGATTACAGGACAAAAAGCACCTACACCATCATAATGACCATCGCACTCTATAGGCAGATGATAGAAAACATGCTGTTTAGCTGCACAACACTGTCTGTCAGGGGAATTACTTCTCAGCCCACACAGTCGGACAAAATATTGTCCTGTCATTTGACAAAATATACACGAATGGAAACAGAATACTCTGAAAGAGTTTCCACCCTTAGGCAAATAGACTCTTCCATCTCCCAACACCCACCTGAGCTGATCATACAAGATTATATATATATATATATATGCATGTTAAAATGGCCATATTTTTTGGGCTGAGAGAAGGCAGCTTATGATATACTTATTGGTTTTGATAGTCTGAAGAGAAAACATTGCCTCATTATAAGGCCAGGGTTGCACCATTTGCTATGCACTGAAATCAGTGGTACTTCTCCTGAACCTGCTGCTGTTACTATCTACACCCTTCTTGAATGAACGTCTGAATAAGCAGCTAACATGACTAAATGGTGACAACAGCTAACTATTAATATATAGCCACAATGATTATTTTTGATTTATTACTATAAATAAAATACATGTGATTTGTTTCAGAGTTGTCAGGTCTGGCGAAACCTCCAATTCCCAGACTGCATACTCACGTCCTTGTTCACAGTCACTTCACTTCTGATCAGACTCACCTGTTCCCAATCACACACACACACACACACACACACACACACATTCATGCCTTTAAAGAGACTTTCACACATGCCAGTCGCACTGTATATGTTCAGTTTATGTTACATCCTGACTATACCAAGTCAACATTCACTGTATATGCTTTTGTGGGTTGATCTGGTTTTTGTACCTAGTTACCTGTGTTCTTGCCCAGACCAGTTTGTTCTGTTTGCTTGCCTGACCTGTGCCTGTTCCGTTGTCCTTGAGTTTGTCTTTTGATTTGGATTGAAGCTGCCTCACCTGCAATTGCATCTGTCTCAGCCTCTTTATTCTGACAGTAGTGGCAATTCACAGTGCCACTTACTTTTGACCACTGGCACAGAGCAGATTTTTCATTTCATTTGAATTGAATTGCACTTTTCTGTCCATTCATCATGAGGTTTTATTTAAAAATAAGCCATGTTAGTGCACTAATTAAAAGAAAAATCAGATCTTTGAAGATGTCTCTAAACCTGTGATTAGTTCCTGGTCTGATAAGCTGCCTTCAACTTAATAATTTAATAAAAAAAGTGTAGTGGATAACTCTGGCCTTATAATGATTTAAGCTACTATGGTTCATGTTTAGAAAGCTTGAGTTGCCGAGTTCTTAGCTCTGTCGCACTATTCTTTGAGTAGGTGGTTTGGTCTGATGAAAAATCGACTTGCCATGACAACATTTATGAAACATTGTCACCACCACATTCTTTCCTTCACTATTTTGTATCTACTCTGAAAAGCTGTGTGCAGGGCTTAGTATGTACTTGGTACTTTGTTAGTAAGTCTGGTCCTCTTTTTCCAGCTGATTGGCCCTCCATCAAGCAGTGCGTGACTGAGAAAGGGCTGAATGGAGAGAAGAGAGAGAGGAAAAGAGAAACAGAGAAAATGAGAGGACTCTCATTACATCGTCTCTGTCATTCCCTACCTCGCCTCTCTTTTCTGCTCTCTGGAATTAGCTGCATCAGAAATCTTTTTCGGGGTTTTTTTTTCTTGTCTCTCTCTCTCTCTTTCTCTCTCTCTCTCTCTCTCTCTCTCTTCCTATTTATTCTTCTGCTCATGCTTTTCCTTTTCTTTTTCTGTCAATTTTCTACATATTTTTCTACTTCTCCCACCAACAGCCTCTAATGAACTTGTCTTGAATATAAATAGGGTCTAAATGCATGGAAATATCTTAAAGGGACATTTTTCATATTTATGTTTTATTTGGAAATCATAGACTGAATGCAATGTGAGGATCTGCATACACAATTCTCTGTGCTCTCATTTACAGTACATCGTTTTTTTTATCAGCTGTTTTTACGTATACTTTATTGTTATACTTATTGACTGAACAAGGACGTTATACAAATAGGATATGATTGTAAGTCATACTATCCTTTATGAATGAAAATATGTCTTTTTTTTTAATTCAGTAAGTTTGTGGTCAGAGATGAGAGAACTGCATTTCTATTAAGGACTGTCATGTAGGCAACAAGTACCAGTCAATCAGTAGCCTACAATTCCCTGATTTCCCCATTACACCACAGCAATATGAACGAAGAGCTTGTAAGATATGATTGTGATCCTTTATTCATAACAATCTCTTCATAAATATCCATGACAATCGCTTTATTCATGAGAATGAATTCATAAATAAGCATGAAATGTTCATGAAATCTAGTTGGGGAGCCACTTGCATACATTTTACACTGCAAATCCCTCTTCTTCATCCAAAACATTTCCTCCATCTTTCTATGCCAAACTTTTGATGCAGAAATCCTAAAAGCTTTTTTATAAAGTATGAAGGAGGAGCCCTGGTGAGAGATAGTCAAAAAGCAGCGCGAATGTGCAGGCTGGGTAGTGTTCTAGTTTAATCAAGGCTAAAGATGTATGTTTATCAAAGTGAATTCCTGGCTTTGGTTTTCACAGATTTGACAAGCATTAGAGATGTTCAGATGTTCAAAGCCACATGCCAGGATACTTAATGATGAGCAAACCCTGTGTCATGTAGTTATGGCATTGAGCTTGAGGAAGACATTCAGAGAAAAGGGGAAAACTGCAGAGAATGAAAGCTATTTTATTCCTGTGGTAACTGTATTTGATTGGGAAATTTTAATACCAACTGATGATAGCAAAAGCTCAGTTCACCCAAGCAGTGCATTCTATTACTTGGTTTAGCTCATCACAGGCACTTTCAATTTACGTATTTCCTTTAATAACTACTAGAACAATTTACACAACTGTTCGAGTAAATCAAGTCAGATTTCATGATTTACCTCATATTGAGCAGAAGCATTTTGCAATCTAGACCACTGAGTTTAATATTTATGCAGTTAATAGCTTCATACAACAATAATGTATGAATCATAGGTGATACATGCTGATGATGTGCATGTAAGAAGGATGTGCATGCTTTTGTGCATGTGCATGTTTTTGCCCTTCACATGTATGTCTGGCTAGTTGGGCTAGAATGAATCTCATGATCTTCCAATCTATAAAAATAAGACACGTTTTATTACTCAAATTATCTTTCATGTTAACAAATAGCTTGAAGTCATGGCATGGATTTCTCCTCATGCACTGTGGTTCCTATGGCAATAACTGAAATCTGTTTGTGCAATTTCTTGCTTCTTATATCTCCATCTCTGCTCCATCATTGGCTGATTTCCTCATTGTGTGCACCTGTTTTCTATTAGCTCGTCATTACTTTGTCTATTTATACCCTTCTGTGGCTGCGTCTCATTGTGAAGTCTTATCCTGCAATTTGCATTATTAAGGCTGAGCCTTGGGTTGGGTGTGCTGTGTGTGGTTTGAACCTCAACCCATTTTTTCTTTGTATTGTTATTATAGATATCCCATATTGTTTGTTTATTCTCTGATCCCTGCCTGGAATATTGATTACAAGACATTAAGTTGACACACTTATGTCATGCCTCTCCCTACTGCATATTGCCCCTTGTGGAACCAACAGTAGGTAAAAATATACACAATGGTCTGAACTAGAGGTTAGGGCTGAATTCTTTGAAAGTTGTGTGAAAGATCAGTGAAAGTTGTGATTTTTTTTTTTTCACCATTTAGTCACTAATTTTATTTCAGTCACTAATTTATTCAAGCCTGCTTCACCGACATAACACATCATCAGCAGTTATTAAGAAAACACACGTAATACAATTGTGTGCATCATAAACATGAAGAGGGATGGATTACTTTCTAGATCAGGGAATTTTCAAGCACAGCTTTTCTGTTTACTGTGCTTGATATTCAGAAGAAACACAGCATGATTACAGACTTAAACCCTTGGCTTGAAAAACAGTAATTACAAATGGTGCTGCCTGTCTGTCTTTCAATAAGTGTTTTCCTATGTGTATGAATAATAGTTTTATGCCTATAATGAGACCTTGTGCTAAAAGGCTCAGTCATTATGATTTCATGATAGCAAAGTAAAATGGCAATACGCTATTAATAAGTAATATTTTTTAGCCGTGCCATTCAGTAACATGACCAGCAACCAGTGTAATTGCACACATAATTATTGTAGAATCAAAGGTTTAGGCAGTTCTGTAGTGCAATATTATTTAAAAGCTGTTTTGCTGGAAATATTTTGCATGTTCCTCTGACTCTTTGCTAAACCATCCAATAAAAAGTAATGACACTTCATACAGAAGACAAGCAAAGGAGTTGAATCAATGCTAAAGCAATCCTCGGTGCTTCACTCATCTGTGAGCCATCAGAGGACCAGCATTGATTTTCTGGAGCTGCATGCCCCAGTGTCACTCACACCCCAGAAAGGAAAACATTAATCATTTACTGTCATACTAGAGCAGATGCTTGGTGTGCTACACTGTTAGCTTCACACTGATGATGCAGTATGACAACAAGAACATGATGTGACTGATTGTACTGCTTGTTTTGGCTGGTTGAATGTCTCTAGGGAGAAGAGGATCCTGAGTTAAATTTCAACAAGAAGGTAAATTAATTGGGTTTAGCTACTGTAAAGTATTACAGTGTCAAATCATATCCTATTCCATGAACTCCTGAATGGGATACCATTCCATTGCAGAATTCCATGCACAAACACATTTGCACACTCTTTCACCCCTACTGTTGCCAATTCACCAACTGACTGGGATGTGAATGGAAACTGGAGAATCAGAGGAAGCCAACATACATGGTTAGAACATGCAAAACTCCACATAGAGCCTCCCTTCTATGGTAGCCAGTTAATGCTTCTCATAGTCAAGGGGCATTTGAAAACTATACTGGGATTACTCAGCCCAAGGAGGAAATATACCCTGGATTACTATGTATTATGTTTTTCTGTACTATTATGTATTACTTTATATAATATAGCATTCATATAATCATATACTTATGCAGGTGTCTATAATTCATATAAGTTCTGTATATATTGTTGACTACTCACAAGGCATTCACAACACTTTATGACCAACATTTTACAAACCTCATATTGGAAAATTATGCAGTCCGGTCTTATGTAAAAGCCTTAATATTCTTCATTCCTCACTCATTTACAATCCACTGCAAATATAATGTTCATATGAAATGTTACCAAATGTTAAAGTACAAAAATGTAATGTTCAGAAAGTCCAAATAATCGATACAGCACATCACATCCTAATATAGGTGCCTCACATGAGATCATCTAAATTATTATAATCAGGTCTATAACTGAAAATAAAAAAGATAAAATGTGACTGCTGATTTGCTAACGTTTTGTCGCAGTTTTATATAGCTTAATCTGGCTCAGTATTGTCAGGGTGAAGCAGTTAGCAGTTTATACAGCATGGTTTTGAAAAGCAGGAACGTTCTCACTCCGGAAAAGGACATGGTTCCACTCCCAAAGGGTTCAGAAGGTTAGTAGTCTTAACAGCAGGCATTCTGCCCACTCCATTAGTGCGTTAATTAGATGGGCATGATGCCCGCCGTATGCCCACTGGGGAAAGCATTGCCCTGTGTGCTGATTATTCATGCTGTTAGTTGAGTCGCTGTTTGATAAAGATATGGATGGTGACAGTATTTAATGGGTACAACCTGTGTGCACCTGACCCACCACCATACACTCATGCCTTCTGGACTGTACTCTGGCCCTCAACGGACAATAATGGCTCATTAACAAAGCACTAGTGGTATCTTGTGGGTGGACTTTAGAACAATACTTTATCCTATGTGTAGAAGAAGAGAATACACTGCCCAAAGTACACATTTCTGAGTATATTGAGACATTTCTGGTCTCTTAAAATGAGAGTGACTAGATATTCATTTTTCGATTTATTTTTTTTTTTGACACAACAATTTACTGAAATCTATCTTCATGAAAGCAGGTTGCAAAAGCAAAACAATTTTGCTAACTATGTACAACACGGACAGAAAATGGGAATTGAGACTAGATAAATGAGATCTTGGACGCCCTAACGTGCAGTTGTAATAGTCATTTGGGTAATGGGGGTAATCTAACACATATTTCCATCCATTATCAATGCTCTTAAAGAACGGTAATAAGAGTTGAAAAGCTTATTGTGCTGAAAAAAAATCTGCAGGAGTGTTTAGGTTTCTCAGTATAGCCTGCATGCCAGTATTCTAAGCCATTTCATGTTTGCTGTCCAAAGGCCAATTCCATGAGATTCTATTATTAAAGTGGAATACAAATTAGATCAGTGGTATCTTCTTTATATGGTACTCCACATAAAATGCATTCTGCCTTGTTAACAGCAAGCCTTTTTGACACACATGAAGAATTATTAAATTAGGTCAAGCAACACTGCTTTCATTTAAAGCCCTGGAGCAGATATTACATTTTTCTTATGTTCTAAAAGATTGAAACTTAATGCAATGAATTACAAGTCCTGTTAGTAATTTTAACATTGGTACATTGGTGGGGTTGATATGCTCACTTTGTGCATCGGAGCATTATCATGCTGAAACATGTTTGGTTCCAGTGAAGGGAAATCTTTATACTACAGAAGACATCCTATACAATTATGTGCTTCAAACTTTGTGACAAAAATTTGAAGGTGTCCACATACTTTTGGGCATTCTGTATACTGTGCTAAGCCATGACTGATAAATATATGATGCTGCTGTTGCACACCACAGAAGATAATACCTTTTAACAAGAGGAGAAAGAAGGAATGAAGCAGCAGGGTCCCCAGGGAGCCTTCCTACTAGCTGCCAAGAAAGCAACACACCGGGAGATCCTCATTTTAAAGTAATACAAGGTCTTACACATTTTACTTTGATTTAATTATTTTTTCCCAAGCCAATCATGGAATTCGGCTGCAAATGTCAAAGCAAATGATATGCAGAATTCAACAGCAGGTTTGTTTTTATCTACACAAAAATAATTGTGATACTTCTGGGGCTTAAAATGGGATGGAGAAAAATATTGTAACAGTGTTTCAGGTGGGGAAAATCCTCTCTTTGATAAGAGCGACACTCCGTTTGATTGTCTGTGAAAGCAGAGAAGAGAAATGTAGTGAGGAACAGATCTGGTCTGTGTGAGGAGTACAGACTAACATAGAGACAGGACAGCTGTTCGTGTAGGTTGGATAATGAAAAGGAAAACCTGAGGGGTGCATGTTTATTGGCATCCTGTTTACCCTGATAACAATGCACTCTGTAAGTCTCAGTGATGTGATGCTAAAAAGGGGGAACACAGAAAAAAGAGAGCAAAGGAAAAATGGAGGAGTCTTTGAACAGAAATGCTGTTGGTACTTTTTGTTGTTGTTGTTGTTGTTGCAATGTGACTGTATATAAATCCCAAAACAGCATTATACACTTGACCATTAAAATATTTTATAGCTAGTTAAAAGTTCTGCTCTTTCCTGATCTTTGGCAGAATAATTCTCTCAGCTTTCCCATTTTGTTTGTCAGCTGGCAGGTATAAAATTCACAGTGTGCTCCGGTGTATCTAGGACACACTCTGTCACTCACAGATTTATACTACTGGTATACATAAATATTTTTTGTTTAAAATCTGCACTTGTACCCATACGTTGTTTAGTTAAGGATATATTACACATAAAAATTCTTACAAGTATTTCTTGTGTATTTTTATAAGCCCAATGGTTAGGCAGAGGGTCTGCTTAGCAGGTTCAGCTTTTCTTAGGACTTTGTTTAAAACCCAAAGAAACCTCTTTTAACATCCTCTACATACACTATATTGCCAAAACTTTCGGGACACCCCTCAAAAATCATTGAATTCAGGTTCCAATCACTTCCATGGCCAAAGGTGTGCAAAATGAAGCACCCAGGCATGCAGACTGCTTCTACAAACATTTGGGAAAAGAATGGGTCGCTCTCAGGAGCTCAGTGAATTCAAGTGTGGTAGTGTGATAGGTTGTCACCTGTGCAAGAAGTTCATTTCTTGAAAATTCCTCACTATTAAATATTCTACATAACACGTAAGAAGTTGGGTCAGCACATGCTGATTAGCACACTGTGCAGAAGTTGCCAATTTTCTGCAGAGTCAAGAGCTACAGAGCTCCAAACTTCATGTGGCCTTCAGATTAGCTCAATAACAGTATGTAGAGAGCCTCCTTCTAGAGGAATGGTAAAAATTTCCCATAAACACATTCCTAAACCTTGTGGAAAGCCTCCTCAGAAGAGAAGAGCCAACTCCATATTAAACCTTACGGATTAAGAATAGGATATCAGTAAAGTTCATGTGCATGTAAAGGCAGATGTCCCAAAACTTTTGGCAATATAGTGTATTTTATTTATCTCATATATTCTCATATATATATATATATATATATATATATATATATATATATATATATATATATATATATATATATATATATATTCTCAGATAGATAGATAGATAGATAGATAGATAGATAGATAGATAGATAGATAGATAGATAGACAAAACTGCCTGTAGTCATAGACAAACATTTAGCAATTATTTATTCTTTAGCTCCAGAAAAGGTTGCCGTGTTAAGCGCTGCTTCATCAATAACTTTATAATCTCTGCTCTAATGACTCCATTATGTGAGTTACTTGATAAGTGCTATGTGTGCAAAAATCAAAGGTAAATCATGTTCAGGTTTAGTTAATGGACATGATGACCTGCAGACTTTTAAACAATAAGCAAACATAACGCAAGTGTACACTCAAACTCTGGTATCAAGCCAGTCTAATCACTCCCACGAATGGCCAAGAGAGCTGCAGTGAATGAGATTCTTTCCCACACAGTGCGATAAGAAGGGAATAATACATGCCGGGGCATGTTGTTATAGGAAATTAATAAGCAACCCTGTCAATGAATTCCCAATAACATGCTCCAGTGTATTTTATTTGCTGACACAAACTTTTTAAAATTTATTTATTAAAGAATGACACATTTTAATCCATTTCTAGTTATGTTAAATGGTTTGGAACACCTGCAAAACAATTTCATGTTGTTACTCATATTCAAACAGCTATCATTTCCTTCACCAGCTTTTCTCTTTTTTTTCTGTCTTTTGATGTTAATTAGACAGAAAAACACAAATAGGCATATAAGTGAAAAACGGAGACACCTTCTATTGTGAAATCTTTCTTGTAGTGGGGGAAAAAGAAACAGGGAAACATTCAACAAGCTAACCTGTGATCGTTAAAGTGCCCATCGTAATGATGCTGAGACTGGAGAAGCCTCCTTGCAAAAAAGAGAAATTTTCCACCATATCAAGAATTACAAACGTGTTAAGTGGATCCTCAGCTACACAAATCCATGCTAAAATGCTGTTACTATAGGAATAATGGCACATTAGGACGAGTGCATTAATAAACCTGTGATTACAGCAGGCTCTACTAGAGCTGCATACATCAAATTAATCATCACCTTCTAACCAATCAGATTACAGAATTCTTCAGCACGGTAGTATAAACGATGAATAATATTCGGGTCATTTTATTCTTTGTACATATCTACAATCTAGCTTTTTGGGGTTTTTTTTATCGTCTGCTTGTTTGGGTCTAATTGAGGGCTGATAGTTGGACTCTGAGGACTACATTTCAGATAGTAAGATTTAATAGAGCAAAGGTGCTATGATCTGTGGTTCACTATCACCCATCACGGTCATATGGTTTTAATGAGATCTGGCTTTTTAACCATTGAATCAAACCGCACTTTATAGATGCTAATAAAGTCAAACTCCATTTAATGTGAAAATGCCTCAGAGCAGAGGGGAAGTGGAAGGAGAGAGAGAGAGAGAGAGAGAGCTACTAAAAGGGGTGATGTTTTATTTAGCACTCTTTTCATATTTATTTGTTTCAGTCTTCTGAGGGAATTTTTATGTTTGCTAGTTCAGTGATTTCGAGCATGCATTAATTTTAACATGAAATTAATTATGCGTTCCAGCATGTTTATCTTCCAGATGCCATGAAGTTTAAAGATGAAGGAAGTTACAGTTCTGACCAGTAGTCAATATTAAGCAAGCCAATATGCTGCCATGACAGTAACTTTAAAGGTGCTACTGTTCTGTCAATAAATCTTAAATGACACAATTAAAAAAACTTTTTTTGTGAAGGGGCAATTACTTGTACAATCTCAGTGATTGGAGCAGAGCTGGTAAAAGCACATGCGTGCTTTAATTCCATTAAGCACCACTAATAACAAGGAATATGTGCTCAGCTGAAGCCACTCTGTTTTATTTTAGCACAGCCAAACAAGGCTAGATGGATGTCAGTCGATTCACAGTTGATCAGCCTTGAAGCAACTGCAGCCAACTCTTCATACTCAGTATATGAATCTGATTTGAAAATAGAACATTGGCAGCTTCAGGCGTGCAAATCGTACTCGTATTTTGATGATTTCCTGGCTCTTTTGCCAAGGTTAGGCTAAATCTTCAAGTGTGTTTCAAATATTTTCAGAAAATTACTTTAATGCAGATTGCAAAAAGTTCTAACAATGAACTCCATGTATAAATAAGCTATATTATACACATTTAACAGTTATACTAGTGTAAAGTTCTGTTCCACAGTAGATGTTGTGTCAGACATCCTGCTGTATCAGATGGAATGATATGCTTTAAATGACACTGCATGTGATGTATTGTTCTTGGAATTATTGAAATGGCTTGTTGTTGGGGGCCAAATGTCAGTATTTGCTGTTACCTGCATTAACATATGTCATGTTGGGATTCATGCATAAAAGGATGTGCTGTAATAGAGAAAATAATCAATGATGGGGTGGTGTGTTGCATCCTGATGCAAAGCAAAGTTATTTTTTTCCAACACTGGTGATATCCAAAAATGCAAATAAATCTTTTCGAAGATTATTTTACAGCATCAGTGATTACACACTTTTGTGATCCTTTAAGTCATTTAAGTGAATTAGCTGTTCATAACAATTGTAAGGCAGTATCCTTGAATATGAAAGCATTATTCTTAGTGAACACAGCATTCTAAATAAATATAGTAAAAATACATATCCAAAATGTAGATGTATGTACCTAAGTAAGTATTCTGTAGTTAGTATTCTGGCATTTCTTCCTACAGTTTTCCTAAATTTTGACAACTTTTTTTCTCAGCCTTTTCATGAGAAACAAGTTCCAGTGATGCACATTTCTGATCTGCAGTATGCCGTATATCTGCAATACACAGATATAATACCTGGCAACCCTGCTTTGCAAAGAACTAATTCATCAACATTATATAAATTACAGATGCATTACTCACTTTTTCATTAGTGGTTTCTTTAGTAGTCTGACCTAAACACTTCTCACTTCTCATCAAGGAATGCAACTTAAAATGACACAAGAAGCGTTCCAACTGGTGTTTATCCTGACCCTGATAGAGTTTCTGGCAAACGTTTCTGAGCTTTCTGAAACGTCACAAACTATAGTAAATCTATAAAATGTATTTAATTACAATTTCAGCATAGACCATACCTACATCAAGTTTAAATATAAATACAAAAATTATTTTGAGCACTAAACACTAATAGAAATACAAGATACCAAAAGGCATTGTATTATAACTCTACATCATAGGTGTCAAACCGTATCCACAAAGGGTGTGGCTTCTGCTCGGTTGGAATGAAAACCTGCACCCACACCGGCCAATTTGTGGATACGGTTTGACACCCCTGCTCTACATTATAGCTTATGTTCAGCATTGTGAGTCCTGGATACTGTATATACTGTATATCTGTATTGAGATGAGATGTTGATTCATAACAGTCGTAAAATCTGAACATAGCAGAGACAAATCTTCCTCTTCCCCTCTTTCTATATACACTCACATTACAATGCATAGACATACTCATGGGTATTTGTGTACAGCCCTCAACATCCCTCACTGCAGTAGCCCAGCCAGTGAAATTGATTATTATGATAATGCCATTGCAGGTGAGGACAGTGAGAAGAGATAATGACATCTCTGTAATGAGTGGTCATACCATGGCTTGAATTATTCAGTAGCAAGCCCTTTAAGCTGTGCACATTGAGCATATGTGTCAAAAAAGTCTCATACACTTACAGCAACTTGCTAATTGCTGCCTTCATAGTTGAGAAACCTAGTTTGCAGAATGTTTTCTAATATTTATAGCAGATCATAATACTGTGATAATCTAGATAATCAGGCTGGATTATTAATTGGATCTGATTTGTGGTATTGGTGTTGAAAATAAACGCTGCAGTAGTTGAAAGCTTCATGAAGAAGGGTGGGTCACAGGAGTGTTCATAAATACATTCTGGTTAAGTTCCTTTATGTGAAACTCTAAAGGCTCTATTAAAAAAAGAAAAAAAAAACAAAACAAGGAGCCCTTGCTTAAAGAATAATCCAATTTAATTTCAAGCACACCTGCCATGAAAATATTCCCATGAAAATATCCCCATGAAATTGATTTAGCTGTTTTCCTTAGTTCAGACTTTTGTTTATATTTTTCTGGCCCAGAGATGATCCCTATACCTGTAAGAATTGACATGCTCAACTCTGCCTCTTTTCCGAGCAAACCCACGAGGCATGTGCCTTGTTGGAGGCTGGAGTGAAAATGAGAATTATCAATGTTGTCATTGCAATTGCAATACAGACAGCAAACGACTCCAAAAACCTACAAACTGCACTTTTAACATTCTCATCCACACACACTGACAGGAATATCAATTATATAGTCATCTTGTTCTATATCTTGTGACAGTAGGAGAGACTATTTATATTCCATTACAAGACAATTGCTCTGAACAATACATATATAGACTTCCAACCCTAACTGAACACTTCTGACATACTGAAATACTGATTTTATATGATTGATTTGGAATGATGCATGTTGTATTTGGTTTGGAAGGAAGGGTCTATTATCAATAGATATCTCAGAATATGTAAGGAATAGATATTTATGGATTTTATGGACATACAAGAGCTGATCTTGTTAATAATATTAATTATTACTATAAATAATGGGCAAAATACTGTAGTATTAAAGTTAAAATCTTTAATGTTTAAAGATGTTCCTAAACTTGTAAGAATTATAAAATGTCAATGATATTTTCGGGGGAAGATGATATACAGTAATGTCAAGGATCTGGATTGAGTTTCTTAAAGCAATGCAGCACAAAGAGCAATGTTAAATGTTTGAGCGAGCATCACATTGGACACTCTCTCTCCCATTCTCCTTAACCGAATGCTTTTGGCAAACTCAGCTCTGACTGATTTTATTTACTACAAGCTTCTGTTGACATTTTTCTTGTCAGGGTAATGAAACAGTCACCATCATGTGCCATAATGCCCTGAATATTGTAATGATGTCATTAGAACATGTTTGAGTGACTTGCTGTGTAAGTGTATATATGCCTTGTGATATCTTTTATCTTTGATTTAATAATAGTTGATAAATGTTGGCGAAGTGGCTAAAAGATCAACTATGTTGTTGACAGTCAAAACCAATCAGGCTCTATTTCTAGTTATCCCTTAACACTTGGATTTATTAAATCTTTGAAGCAAGTTGCATATATAATTTTGTTCCAACGTCTCACAATTCTTCTCGAGTATTACCAAATACCTTCCTTTCATAGTTCTGTCTTTCCCCATTAAAGCCAAATGGCAATATATAAAATCCAATCTTCTGGCTCTTTTTGAAATGTGGACTAGAATAAAGAATCAGTGTTGAAAATAAAAAAAAAATACAGCAAAGAAAAGAATATGGGAGGGGTGCACAGATGTCTCAAAGGAAGAAAGCCGAATAAAGAGAGCAAGAACTAGTGAGGGAGAGGACGAGAGGGAAAGCTGAGATTGGTAGTGTGGTCTGATTTGATTTCTTGCGTTGATATAATGGCTCTTCGTTTTCTATTAATCTTCCCTCTCACCAAGCAGCGGAGGCAAATCGGGGTATTAGAATCTTGCCACTGGGCACTGTGCAGGCCATTAAAACATCATTACCATCATCTCCCATTATTCAAGGAATGTGCTGAAGGAATTACCGCTGTAATAAGACCAACCTGAATTTCAACACAGTATAGCCTTGTAGGCCATCCTCATGCACATGCCCTCACATTGACTCATACACACTTACATGCACATGCAGATGTCTTCGACTTTTACAAAGCTATTCATATTAGACTGACGTGACTCTGCTTGGGGGTTCCTTGCTTATTCATGAAAATATTCACATCTGAAAATATTGCTATGAATGCTCTCAAGAATACTATTATAGAAAAACTTATTATAGTCAAAATTACAACTCGGGGCAGCATGGAGTTGCAGTAGGTAGTATTGCACCCTCACATATTCAGGGTTCTGGGTTCAGTGCTGTCTTTATGGTGTATCCCTCTGTATGCCGTATCCCTCTGTACGGGTTATCCCTCTGTATGGCGTATGCCTCTGTATGTCGTATCTTCTCTGTATGGAGTATTCTTCTAAACAGAGTATCTCTATGTATGGAGTATCTCTCTATATTGAGCATCTCTCTGCATGGAGTATATATATTTATGGAATATCTCTCTCTATGGAGTAACCCTCTCAGCAAGCAGCAGAGGTAAATCTTGCCACTGGCCACAATACAGAGTCTCTCCAAGTCTGTGTGTGTCCTCCAGGTTTCATCCACAATGTCATTATTATTTACATTAATGATTTATCATGTTTATTACATTAAACATTCCAGTATTTTAGGTGTGAAGGACTATGTGAAGGTGTGTAGATGGTGCTCTGTGATGACCTGGTGTTCCATCTAGGGATGGAATGATGTGATGGGCTGGCATCTCCTACTTTACACATACTCTTCCCTGGACTCGCTCTGGATACACGATGAAGAAATGAAAAAAAAAAAAAAAAATCCTAACTCAATTACACAGAATAGAAGTGATATTCCTTTTAAAATATATAAAATCAGTTGCGAAAAAAAAATTAATATACTTTTTCACACTTTGCTTAATCCATGAAAGCAATCACATTCATCTCAATATATTCCAGATAAAATGAAAAAGGATTACAATAATAAATGCTAATATAGCCTCTATTTTAATTCTCATTAGAAATTTAGAGGGCTTATGTTTAAAGAACAAAGTCTGGGCTGAATTTGAGCTACCTCTGTGATTTTCTTGCATGGTGAAATGATCCAGTCTGACCCTCGCCTTCATGTGTAATGTGGAGAGGAGAATGTTAAAGCCTCTGCTAAGACAATAATGAAGAAACAGAGTTCACATGTGGTATTAGTCTCTTCTTGGCTAAGTATTAGTGTTTCACTAATCTCAGGGGATTTAATTCTGTAGACACAAGTAGCAGCCAAACTAAAGAGACCAATTAGTCTGAATTCACTTCTCATTGAAGAGGCCCAGAGAGAGACCCGATACAGCTGAACAAACTGTTCTTCAAGATCAAGGTTAACAGGTGATCCGGTTTGAGTATTTTATGTCTCTGTGATTATTAGAGTCTCTCAGATTCATTTTTCATGTATTAGTCTTCATGTGATTAGCACAACTCTTTAATCTTCTGATTTAAGAGATGCTTTTATCACATCAAATCAAATCAAAGGTTATGATACTTCTAATTAGCACTGTGCTAAGAATTAAGTCTTCACAAAGCAAGGTATGAACTATAGTTTTAGGAACACCAAGACATCCATTAAAAAGGACCAGTAAGAAAAAAACTATTATTACTATAAGACTATAATGTTAGGGGAAATAGGTTAAAGCCACTCTTTTATAATATAGTGATTTTGCTAAATGTATAAAAACACTATTTGCTCAACTCATCATTGCCTGCTGTTTTAGCCATCCATGGTTTTGCTCTCTGAACAGGGGAATGCCAGCAGATTGAGGGAAGTGAAAAACAGAATGGGAGGATGCTACAGTGCACAGGAAGACATGTGGGCCGGATGACGTGCAGTAACACAGTAAGCGGTAGCATTTTTCATTTGCCCGATTAAACACACCACTGAGTTTCTAATTATCCTGCATCATCTGATAAGAGCAATGCTCCATCCACTATCATGTCCAGGGTCTGGATCATGGAAATAATGGATAGCATTTACTTTACGAGGCGATGCATAATAGGATTTACCCATCCCTTGCTTATAAGTGTACAAGACAACATCATGCAAATGGAGCATTTATACCATTATGTGTCCCAGAATGAGGACTGAGTTATGAGAGTCTTAGAGTGAGTTTGCAACGGAATTAAACTCATACCGAGTAGACACATGCAAGCATGCACACATTTATTTTCATGGAACAAATGAATTTTGTATTACTCTCTTTGAAATGATTAATGATAGGATGTAAGAAATTTATAAAACAGTCACATTGCTGTACTAAAAAGGCTAGTAAGAGCTACAGGAGAAATAAACCATTTATGTATACTTCTATATAACGCATATATATTGTTGGAGAAAATAAGAAATAAAATAGATATGGTATCTAGAACATCTCCAGGTTCCCTGGTTTATGACTGAGATTAGTTTGCTGTCTATATAGAGTTTTGCGCGTTTTCCTCATTCCCCAATTCTCTGCATGCTGAAGGTCAAGGGAAAGGCTCTATCCAAATTCATGTGTCTCACATATTGAAAAAGTTTCAGGTCACTTAAAGAAATAATTATCACGCAAACCGATTTTTTTTTTCTAGTGAATTATATTCCTAACATATCCTTTCTTCTGTGTCTTTGAAAGTGATGAAATTTCTGATGAAAAACCCATTAATAATAAAGAAGAAAATAAGGGGGGATACAAGGGAAGGAAAATTGATTTGATACCACATTAAAGGAAAATGGTTAGGTAAAAAATGGGCAGAGTTACACCTAATTACACAGCAATGTCCCATGACTATTAAGCAGAGCCAAGTGATTTCATGCCAATGCTTAGCCAAGTGTCTCTGCTAGGTACGATAATGCTTTTCCAAGCAGCTGAATTAATCCTTTGTTCAGAAAACAGCCTGTCCTTCATCACCTCCTTTTGCACCGCTTGCCGATTCCAAGCGTCGAAGTGCTTTACCCTTCTGAGTTGGACAAGCCAGTCTTTTTTGATCTATTGTAAGTCTGACCTCTGAAGACATGTTGCTGCTTGGTGTCTAGAACAAACAAATCACAGAGTAGCTCAATCCTACTCAGGGTGTTTCCACAATCAGTGGAATGGCACATTTAACCCTTTGAGTTAATATTTTTTTTTACTTTAGCAACAGAGAACACATGCATATTATACGGCCAAATTAGATTCATTTTGTACTTTAATATACTGGGTTTTGCTTACAAATGCAAGTACATTGATATTTATTTATAATGACAAAAATTAATGACAAAAACTGACAAATAGTTGAAACTATACCATTACTATCAAGTTGAATAAAGCGTTATGCCCATGTGTTGTCTTATGTAATATTAGCTTGCTGATGTTCAACCAGCAAAACATAAGGGGTTTGATCTCGTACTGCTTTGAATGCCAGCAATGGTATCCAAGCAGCAACACATTAAAGCCCTGCATAATCCAGAGCTGGAAATCTAAGGGTTTCTTTATGTCATTCTGGCTAATTAAAGAATTCTACAGAAAAGGAATTGGTTCAAAGCTCATTGACATTAAAAACACTCAACCGCAGGCAAACAGCATTGCAAATGTGGCTTGGAGAAGAACTGCTCAGTTACAATTCGGTTTTGATTAAGCAAAGCATGACTTTTCCCACTCGGTTCAAATCCCCTGGAAGCACTGTATACAAAGGACTGATGTTTCAGTACAAGTTAATCAGGAATGAAAATTGGCATAGTTTTGGATTGAGGCTAACACATTTGAGTCATGGATTACATTCATGCAGATATATCTCATGCAAAATCAATGTGTTAATGAAGCAAATCTGAGATTGCAAGTTCCCATATGGTGTTCCCATATCACAGATCATCCTTCTAATTCATGATCTGAGCCTATCCTGGAAACACTGGGCATGAGGACGGAATACATCCTGGATGTACTGGGTCACCAGTACCATGTAGCGCTCCATGCCCACACACACCTTCTTTCAAACTTCGGGGCAATTTATTGCAGGCAGCGCATCTGCTGGCATGCTTTGGGAGGTGGAAGGCTATGGAAAAAAAGCAAAGGGAAGATGCCACACACAGTAACTTAAGCTCAGGATCAAACCAGGGACCCACTACAAGGATTTTAGCATTGCTGTAAAATGTTGCGTAATATCACTGAGATGAAACCGATGCAAAGTCATGATCTACTCTATCCAACGTGCACTGTAATGGCAAGGCAAATCTCCTCTGATGTGTCTTTAATCAGTAGAAGTGTGAACACTGCCATCTAGTGAGACTCAATTGAACACAGTGTAAAGTGCATTCCAGTAAACGACTCTACAGCTCCATCTCCCTTTCTCCCAAATCATCCATCAACCTACTGAAACCATTTCCGCCTCCAGCTCATTAGTGCAACGCTGTATCCAGGCAAGAGAGATACATCCTATCAGCCCAAATCTAATAGTGACTTCTCGGAACCTGCACTCTGCCTCTAGCAATAGATCAGCACCAATGATAGCTTTTCTACCAGGCATCTGAAAATAAGAGAGTGAGACAGTAATAAAGCCACTCTTATCACTCCTGTCAGTGTCAGATTCATGCTGCTGGCTTTTCTGCACACATTTCTTCCTACCTTCTTAATCCTTTTACAGTAAGGTGTAACAACAAGTGTGAGCTGTTACGAAAAGTTTGTACAGCCCCCACTATGAGGCTGTAATGAATGGAAATGGACTGCACTGTTAAAATTCGTTAATGAGCCTTTCATTTGACATGGTACATTCAGTTAAGCTACAGCTATTCCAAAGTGTCCCCTAAAGAATCTAAATGAATGTGGAAATTATAGACGGGTGCTGAGGGTGAAAGTGTGGAGAAAGATTAATGGCTCAGAACTCTCATCATATAACTATGTAAATTTTTTAGGCTGTGCTTTGGTTGTGCTTTGCCTCCATTGTATTCCAATCTGAATAGACACAATTTCCCTGCCAATGAAGTGTGTAATGTTTTCCCTTTTTTTTATACCATGTGAATATTGCTGCTGTTTGGTGCATTGTGTTGTAAAGAGTTAAATTATAATAACACATTATTAAAAAAGCTTCTTACAAACAATCATATGAGCTTAATAGGTGAGAAGTCACATGATTCACGTTTTCTAGATGCATGCTTTTAGACGCTCGTTTCATTGTTTCACACATTTTCTTCACATGACTTATTCATTTGCATGAGATTTCTTTTTACATGGTCCATTTATTTTCACTTGAATTTTTCACATGATTTCTTCACATGAATTATTTATTTTCATGTGATTTTCACTTGATTCATTGAGTCATTATGCATGATACATTTTTTTCACTTGTGACCTGTCACATGAATCGATTAGCTTAACATGTTGCATGATTCTTTGAGATTTGTACATGTGATTGTTTTGCACAACATTAATTAATTTCCACGTGATTATTTTTCCTTTCAAACCTGAATCATTTGTCATTTCATGTGTATTTATTCCACATGATACATTTCATTTCACATGTGTTTTTTTTTTCCATTCATGTGTTTTTATTCATCACATATAATTTAGATATTGCATGAGCATACCCTTTTTGGAAGGCACTCTATATATACACTACCAGTCAAAGACACACCTTTTAATTCAATGTTTTTTGTTTAGGGATTTATTTTCTACATTCTAGAACAATACTGGAGATTTCAAAACTATGAAATAACACACATGGACTTAAGTAATTCATATGTAATGACAACAAAAAACAGTCAGTTGTTATTTTAAGACACGAAGGTCAGATGTTCTGGAATAGTTCTTGCAAGAACAGTATTGTCAAGTGCATTTGCAAAACCCATCAAGCACCATGATGAAACTGGCTCACATGAAGACCATCCCAGTAAAGCAAGACCAAAACGTACCTCTGCTGCAGAGGAGAAGTTCATTTAGAGTTACCAGCCTCAGAAATCACCAATTAACAACACCTCAGATTAGAGCCGTTATGAAGGCTTTACAGAGCATCAGTAGCAGACATATCTCAATATCAACCGTTCAAAGGACATTATTGTGTATTTCGGCCGCCTTCAGCATTGTTTTACAATGTAGAAAGAAATAAACATCAGGAAAGACCATGGAATTAGGTGTGTCCAAACTTTTGCCTGGTAGTGTATATATGTCACATACCTCAAATAATCACATGAAAAAACGTGTTACAGGCTAATTCAGATTTGATTTGGCTAGCAGCACATTTGCCGATCGAGTGTTTAGTTTCAGAAGTGAATTTTGTATCTGTTAACATGCAAATGATAAGTTTGACATTTCTGCAGAAAGCTAGCATTAAGGGACGCTAAATAGTTAAAGAGAATGGAAAAGCAAATGTGAATGTAAATTACCTTATACCAGTAAAACCAATAAAGAAAGAGAGGGGTGGTGGCAGGGGAAGGACTTCGTCCAATGCCCAAGAAAGATTGGCAGCAATGATTTGAGCAATAACCATTACAGAGGAGAATTAGGACAATGGCTTTTGTCCGAAATGGACACTTGTCAGCACAAAAGGATTAAGTGCCTAGTGCATTTTAAAAACTGAGCAACTTTGAGGGCTTATTTCCAGAAGTGATTGTAATGTACTTGAGTTGATAGGCTTCTGCTGACTTCTGCTCAGATTTCAATACACATGACCATTTAAATACACATGGCCACATAAATAAAGATGACCATATCTACAGTATAAAACATAAGTTATGATGTGAATATGATACATTAAATATTAGAAAGTCTAGCTGCAGAATAGAGCAAGACAAAGCAACAGACTAATGGAATGTGTGTCTCTTTTGTTCAATGAGATCATGTGCCTCACCATTGTAATGAGCCCTGCTTCAATTACCTTTGCAGCACAAAGGAGCAAATGGACATGCCGACAATGTGATTACCTGATTGTAATCACTTGTAATTTGATTGTCATCCTTATTTTTAATTCAGAGCAGAGTTGCTGGCATCAGAGTTTGAAATCAACAGCTCATGGGTATAGATACTTCTTAATTATTAAGACAATCGAATAAAAAGTTAAAGGAGAAATTATTATCTGGCCAGGTTAATTTCTGGTTCATTAAATTATTTTGCGAATTAGCAGGGTATCATAAATAAGAGGGCAGAGGAATAAAGGAATCGGAGGGGGAAATGACAGTAAATGAGCAGATTTTTCTTCCACTGGAATGAAATAAAATTAGCTCTACAAATTAGTAAGCCTTTTGTTTTTGTGCATAGAATGGGTTTCACAATATGCAGAGGTCTGAAGTTAATCAGAGAGGAGAATGCAAATTTTTCCCCATTTTATAAAGTCAGAAGGAGATAAAAGGATAAAGTAAGGAGGTAAAGATCCATCATTTTATCATGTTACCATCTTACCATGTCCTTTCCCACAGACTCATCAGTAACACCTGGTAGCATTTTAATTTGCATAGTAAAATCACTCTGCAGCTCTGGATATGATACTACAGATTAACATAAATTGGCAAAATGCATCAGCTTGAGGGGCTGTGCATGTAAAGTGCATATACTCTCATTCATATTCTCATTTATTTATTAATTTATGAAGGGCATTACAAAGTAGAATATATGATCTTTATGAGGATTCTGGTGAGACTTTCCTGGCATTTCGTGGCTGTTCTCAGGGAATGGGTTGTGTGGAGTATTTAAACAGGGCATGGTCTTTATTTCATGTTTTCCCAGTGACATGGAATTTAATTAAGATAATTATCTTGTCCAGTTCTTTCATCTATATAAAAGAATCATATGCAAATAGGAGTTGTAGGAAGTCTGTACCAGCATAAACGATGAATCACCCATCACCTGGGTGAATTTGGTGATTACTGTGCTAAATAAAAGTCATAAAAAAGTGACAACGGCAAACCAAAGTGGCTCGGAAGGAGAAAGAATGAAATACAACACAGCAAGTCAGCATGCAGCATTTGCGGCTTATAATTCTGGGCGTGAACATAATAGTAGATGAATGCCAAGAAAACAAATGTAAAAATTCCAAGTACAATCTTTAATGTTTGTTTGTTTTGTGCATTTTTCCTGACCGTTCTCAGTACTTTCACTGACTTACAGGGTATAAAAACGCCGAGCACTAGACTCCGACTCAGCAGGAACCACTCTTTGGGCAATTTCAAAAGACCAGTAAGTCCCGCAGACAAACACAATCTGTCATTTGTCCAGACAAAAGCATTCTCCTGGGTTGCGCCTCTGTCTTATAAAGCAAGCTAATGCATCCACTCTGTCCCAGCACAATGTGACTGGCTGGATGGTACACAGGCTAAACCAGTCCACTGGCCTTGGCCCCAGAACACAGAGCTCCTCTGTATTCTCCTGCTCAGCTTCTGGATCATTGTCCAGTGTGCTGTTTGACAGTCTGCCAGTTCTAATGCTGCTAGTGTAATGTCCCTTGTCAACTCCTATAAACTCATATATCTATCACTGAGATTGGCCTTAAAAACTTTAATTATCCGAGTGAATAAAAATTACCCTTGATTTTGGGGACAGTCAGTGAAATGAGAAGTGTAGGATGTACAGAGTTAGATATTACACAACAGGAGATGATCAGGATGAGGGAGGGGATATGGTAAGTCTGCTATGAAGATAATATACATATATACAAAAAAACCTAGATGAATTCTGGCATTTTTCCAGTATATATTCATTTCCTTTATGAAATATGATAATCAACAACAAATGAAACCTGAACAGGAAGATGATATTTGAATACAGAATGTATTGAGCTGGATGGCATATGGCCTTTATTTCTTAATTGGGTTTTTAGAGAATCAAACATGATTTAGTAACTCACGAGCAGCCATAATAGAAAAAAAAAACACTTTCCATAATGTGAGTCCTGCTTTCTTTGACAATATAAACAAAGCATTTTCAAATTTTGACTAGAACGACAAGCACTACTAATGAAAGCTGGAATAGCTGTGTTTGAATTGAATTATGCTGTCATTTCCAGCAGGAAAGTTTTCACTTACTGGACATATGATCGATGAGCTTCACTGCCAGATCTATATGTAACAGGACATGAAGTTGTGTGTGTTCCAGACCAAACTGAGGTTCTCAGATATCTAGTTACAGATTCTAAATTTCAGTTTATAAAAATGTGCAAGACCCCAAGAGTTTTATAAAAAGCTATTGTGGAATTTTTTCTTATCTTTCCATAATTGTGTGATTTAATCATTTATCTCCTTTTTAGTACAGAATACGTACAGAAAGTTTAAGCTTGCTTTAATGGATGACTTTAAGGTCATCCAAAGAGGAAGAATTGTGGTATTGTTTTTTATGATTATTCACTGATGTATTATTTAAACCAATTCAATGTGACTGTTGCCATTGCTCTTGTTTTTATGTTCTTTTCCCCCTATCTTAGCCTTAAGGATTATCTGTTATTGTTTGTGCACTAGAGTGCATATCTCTTTGATTATACCCTATGCCCTGGTTCTTACTCTCCTGAATATTCAGTCATGAGAAACTGCAGTATTTTTGATCATTCTGAACGAATCACAAACCTATAGAAAGTCTGTATCTGTAAGCGGTTGAAAGCTATTCAGAAATGAAAAGGCTTCCCTCTATAAATATTCAAACCCTAACCTTCAAACAATGCCGTACAAAATAGTGTACATTCTTCCAAAAGAAATGGAATATGTATCACATTCCAAATAAAAACAATAAGAATAAAGTAATTTAAAATTCATTCTCATAAAATTCATAAAAATCATTCTCTTGGAATCGTTTGCTTTTACTTTATTATTTAACAATAAATAATAAATTTGTTGAAGGTCTTTCAGTAATTATTCTTCCTAATGAAGGCCACCATCGTGTCCCTTCACTCTTTTTCCCCAAAGTGCCTGATATTGAAGAGTGAAACAGGCTACAGTGAAAAGGTGTGGCCTCAATTAAATTTCCAAGGTGAGAGTAGAGGACTTTAGGATTCTGGAAGTAAGTAAAATGCAAAGCAGCACAGTTACAGCAGGACAAGCTTAATTAGAGGTATTACAGCAGGAGCATCTAGGAGTCTAGTGGGGAGACATGGTCATGCAGCAGCTCTGCATATAAACTCACCTGATTAATGAGTGTTAAAAAAGAAAGAAAGATGAATGTCCCTGTTTATAATAGTTCCAAAAAAGGAAAAATCAGGATGAAAACAAAATCCCAACATGAAAAAGATGACACCTGGAAATTGATTAATGTGGCTAAGTGTTTCAAGTTTTAAAGAAAATATATTAGACTAGCTTAATCAGAAAGGGAGGGTAGATGTCAGTGGCATCTCATCTTTAGGGGCAGATGGGCAGACTGCCACCATATTCAGTACATCAACTATCTTTGAGTTTACTAACTTTTGGTTTTGTTTAAGGCTATGTTTTTATTAATGTCATCCTGCCTTGCCAGAATGTATGGCCATGAGCTGCTGATAGATATTGTACTTGCTGTACTTACAAGGAAAAAAAGAGATGGAGGAAAGCTGTTTAATTGCTTAATAATCAGAGATAGAGTCTTCAAGAGTGTTATGCGGTGTAAAATTTGCTGACTTAACACACCTAATCTTTCATGTAAATAGATCTGTCACCATATTTTCACCCATAACGTACAAGAAACAAGGCCAAAAAGAGTCCCTATTTTTCTATTTTTTTTTTCTCCTGGGATAAAGTGTGTTCAATGCTTCCAAAGACATTAACTCTTATTTAAGTCAACTTGTTATTTATAAACCTGCATGGGTGGTGTGTGTGGTTAATGAGTGCATTTAGCCACAGCAAAAAACAGTTTAGAAAATAGTAACCATCATACCTGCACAAACTACAAAAATTTAATATAAATCTATGAAATGGCCATACTGTAAGAGGATGTCTATTTAATTACATCTGGTTATAGGCTAGTTTAAAATACAAAAGAAACAGCAGGAGGAAATGAAAATGTGCTCTTTAACGTGAAAATTAGCATGGCTAAGAGGAAATCTATATCAGCTATAAACCTCACATTCAATCAATAACCACTTTTATCCAGGACAGGGTTGCTCTGGGAACACTGGGTGTTAGGTGGGAACATTACATTCAGTCACATATTTACACATAGGGAGCAATTTAGCATAGCTATCCCTGCTAATGGGATGCTTTTGGGAGGTGGAAGGAAACCAGAGAAACTTGCAGCACTAAAAAATAAGCACATTTTTTCAGAGTTCAGTACAAAGAGAGCTCAGTATAGTACAAAAAGAGATAAGCTAAGAACCGGCAGTATGACTATACAAAGCTACCACTCCTCTATCCACTGCCACAATAGTAGAAGATTGAGTGGGACAGAGTTCTGAGTGATAGTTCAGGTAAGACAGACAAAGCTATCAGGCAGCGCTGTAGTGTTAGCTGAGTGGAAAACCAATGTTCTTTACAGAAGGAGGCTGTCTACAGCTAAAGGAAGACATCCATATCCTCCTTAGATCTGATGGGTTATTTCAGGTCTAGTCAGCTATGGAGTAAATGGGAAAATATTTATGGTACAACAGTAAAATAAGAAGTTTTACATCCTCAGTCAAACCAAAGACTACTGTTTGGACAACAAACAGCAGAACGGTTTCGGAAAGTTACAGTCATTTGAATTTGGTTGATAAAACGTTCCTGTAACATTGCTGTAGCATTTGTTGTATCATTAACTCAAATATTTGAATATTTTTAGTTATAGTTAGTAAAATCACGTTTTATGAATATAAAACGACTATTTTTCAAAACGTTTTTGTAATATTTATATTATTATTATATTATTTTGAACCTATTCAAAATAGAACATTTTAAAATCAGTTTACAACATCAAATATAAGAAAAACATACATCTCGGGCAACAATCTCATTTTATTATACAAGGTATCCTTGCTGACAGTGGCTATATTTTCTTCTTAACTGTGTAACAGGGTTGAGATTTCTTTCAGCATAACTTGAAAATAATGAAAGAATAAAAAAAATAAGATTGACATAATGTATTTTTTTTCCTCACATAACATTCAGAAAAAGCAACTTCCTGTCACCATTTCACTTGTGGGCTATTCAAAATTTCCTGGTTAACAGGGTTGAGTGAATATTGTTCATAACCTATAATGGATGACTTGTGGAAAAGGAGGTTATAGGCCTGAGATTTTAAATGGATTCACACATAAACGCAAAAAGAAAAAAGATGATTGAAGATTACACTTTAGTGTGAAGGGTAGAGTGACAGGAAAAATGCAGTTTTTGAAGTGCTCTAAAGATTGTATTTTGTATTATACATGCATATTTGTAAATCACCCTTGAGCTGAGGTGTTAGGCAATAACATAAAACTGTCACATTGATAAGTATACAAGATTCTACACTCTACATGCATCCCAGCCCAGATAGATGAGAAACACAGATAAAATGCTTTTAGGTCAGAAAACAGAATTTCTAAAGTGCTGCATATATCTGGGGATAGCTAACTGGCTATAGAGCACTTCTTTGTACTCCAAGTATCTATCTATCTATCTATCTATCTATCTATCTATCTATCTATCTATCTATCTATCTATCTATCTATCTATCTATCTATCTATCTATCTATCTGCGAATTTTAATATGGATATTAATTACACAGACAAGAGAATGAACATAAAAACTTGCTGAAGAGTGTGATATATTGTAGACTTTTTTTTATGTAGGCTAAGGTAATGTACCATACTAATCGCATAAAGGAATAATTTATTAATTGCCTTGCGCTGTTCCGTACTATGGCAAGTTCATCAAGCAGAAGTGCTCAGTGGTTAATAATATAAAGAATGATATTTTGCTAAATCAGTGTTCAGAACTGGCTGAAATTAACTGAGGAGTCTGTACATGTATGTACCATTAATTATTTGACCGTGAATCTGATATCAGGAAAATATCACATACGAGTGAATGAAGGAGGTTCGAGATTGAGTTTGAGGCCATACAACTGAAGTCATAAGAAAATGAACGTGTTAATTAACACTTAACCAAATCATCTTACAAGTGAGACATATGGTAAGTTGTAAGAAGGAGATAAAGTTGAGTCGTGTGATATTCTGAGGTCTGAGTTATTCTAATATGCAAAGGTCTAGTAAAAAAAATAAGTTCCATGCAAATGCAGAGAATTCTTCATCAAAATGCTGCATATTTTATGCTTTTCCATGTTACAAAGCAGAAGGCAGATGACGGATGATGAATTTAGTCATCTGCATTAATTTATCTTTAACCACTACAAATTTCACTTTTTCAATCTTCATGCATTTCTCTGTGCATAAAGCTTGACTAAAATGGACTATTAAAATGATTTGAAACTAAACCTATCAAAACAAAATACCACTTCTTGAGTGTTTTATTAAATCACCAGCATTGTCAAATATATTGTCAAACAGAGCACAACTGGCATAATCATAGTAGGAAACCTATATGATGTCTTTAGTTTGTCTTGTTGGGCTGATTGTATAGATTTATGGTGTGATATATGATTTAGTTCGATATGCTATTTGTTATTTGACATCCAAGCTCCTATCCATTTGGTTTTGAATGTTAAATCTGTTTTTGTCTCTGTTTTGGTCTTGAGTTCAAAACCTAGATTTGACAATTAACCTGGGTATTGATAATCTGATGTTTCACACTGTATATTCCTAATCCCTGGGTTAATGATCTTATTTGTCTATTTGTTGTGTCAACAATCATAATTGGATAAATGCAGTGTGCAACTGGTTTAAGTAACAGCTTGCCTCATGCTTTTGCACCAATGAGTAAAAATATCACCACTTTTTTGGGTGTTTTATGCCAAGAAAATGAAAACAAAAGAAAAGACAGAGAAAACAAACTAACTTTTTTTTACCTACTGTTTACAAAAAAACATGGGATTTCTGTAACTGTACAAAACAAGTGAAATGAAGCATTTCTGATTGCGTGTCTGTTGCTAAGCATCTAGCCTAAACATTATAACACAGCATAATTTCACACTGTACACATTTAGCACCACAATGCAGGATTAACACTGCAAAATCTTCATAGTAAGGTTTCAAAACCTGGGGAAGAAAACGGTGCTTACCTCGCTTCTAAATTACAAGTGTGAAACATTTATCTACCTGGGGTTAAAAATGAATGAAGTTTAACCAGGGGTTAAATGCAGTATGAAAAGCCCTAAATGTAGACATTTTGCTGGAGGAGGCAGAAATAAGGATTTGGAACACATCTTAAAAAGACAATATATCTTGAAGACATATTGGAAATTTTGCTCAATTATGCCACACTGATTTCCCAACTTCCTGCTGACTATTTGGATAATATAAACATTAGGCTCAATCTGGCCCTCAATTTGTTCAACCAGTGGCTCACAGAATTCATCAGGAGGAACAGACAGCAGCAGCAGGAATGAAGACTCATTATAATGACAGCTCTACAAACAGTTTTAGTGGCCTGGGTGTGGAAGATGTATGTGTAAATTAGACATGAGCATGCTCTGTGTACACTGTACACATGCATTATGATTTAATGTAGTATTACAGTGTACTGAAGGATGTGACAACCATGTTGTGTCCTTCACATGTATCACATTAGTCTAGGGAGCCAATTGTTAATAATTATTATTTGAAGCTATAAATCATCAATGCAGTCTACTCTAAAAACACACAGTGTAACAGTGTTTGGGTAAAGTGTGTATCACTCGGATGGCATCAGTAAAAGATACATGAAAATGTTTAATTAACAAGTACTTATTATCTGCACTTTACTGCATTATTGGTACGTTTCCTAGCATATTATAGTGAGGCTTTTATGACTGTTCAGACTGACTTTATTATACTTTACTTACAGGATCGATTTAAGCATAATTATCTACTCAATTTTAGTGTCTAATTTGATTTTGTCATATTCACAGGCTAAGAGGGTAGAAGTTTTATTATTTTTTTCTTTACTTCTTTTTTTTTTAAGCTACTTAGGTCAGAGGTCCTAAGTGCATTTGTACATTCGATATATGAACTGTTCCTTCCACAATTAAGGATAATACAACAATATAGATTAAACCAGTGAATGACTATAACTATATTTATATATATATATTCACACCATGTGGGCACATGCATGAAGGACCACTTTAAAGCACTTTAATTAACATGAACATGTGGCAGTACTTATTTACTTCCTACAGTTTTAAATTAGGCTTCTTGGCAGTTTATATTTTGGAAATATCACCATCAAAATTTGTTAGACAATACTGGGCAGAAGACATAGATATTAATACTTTAGCCCACACCCACTATAAATTGGAGCTGCCACAGATAGTGGTACTGTGTGATGCCTCTACTTGTAAGAAATGATCTTATATTTTTGCTGGTCACTCCTAAAAAAGTCTTTATTTTAGTCCCAATTGTTGGAATTCTCTGAGAGAGAGAGAGAGAGAGAGAGAGAGAGTATAGCATACAAGTTGTTATTTGGAGATATGAGCTCTAACTCAGCCTTTGTGTTTGTATTACACTGGAATACCTATATGCACTTCTATACCTTCTACAAGTTCAACTGCAGTGATTAATGAGTTAAGCTTCAGAAGCAACAAACTTTGGCAAGCTGGTACATATTGCAGTTGTGATATACAGGTACAAAACTTAATGCCTATGTGGTGAAGTATGAGTGCTACTAATCCATTCAGATAAAATATACACTGCATAACTGCCTCATTAATGTAATGGATTATAAACTTAATGCATATGCAATGAAGTAAGAGAGGTACTAATGCATTCAGATATGATATATACTGCATAGCTGTTTCAATAATATTTTGAGTTATATCCCAACACTTCGATTTTAACATTTGATCGGTCAGAAAGTGTGTTAATTTTCTCCAAGAGCACGGCTCAGACAGTTGTGTCAATTAATACTAATAATCTTGTTCCAGTACATTATCATTTTTATAGCAACAGCTCAAGGAATTGATGAAGGCATGATGAACACCCCACATAATCTAAGATTAATAATAAATGCACTAAAGACATGCATTTTATATGCGAAGCAAGCCATTTATCCTTTGATTTGGTGAAGTTACCTGTACGAAGATATTTATTCAACATTTATGGAAGAAGTCTCAGTTGTCAGTGTTTTGAAAAGGTCAATAGGTTTTTCCACTGGAAAGTCTTCAGGAGAGAGGAGTTTGCACTTTCCAGTTACTGAGCAACATGACAAGGTGTGTTTTTTGTCATATTTAGACAAGAGAGTGGAAAAAATAAGGCTTGTGGGGGAACAACTGTCTGTGGTTGTCATTCACTGATGAATTGAAAATATTAATCATTGGCAAATTGCTATGGTATACTGTTAGAGTAGTAAAACATTTTAGGATGTGCTGTTATAGGAAAATAATTGGGGTGCAGTGAGGCACAACACACCACCTTGTTGTTAATTATTTTCTTTTTACAGCATGCCCCCGAGTGTTTTATTCCATAAAACATTATGAAACGTGTTCATTTATCCAAGCAATTATACTTACAGTTTTGTTCTGAATGCAATAAGTGACTTCTCCTCATGTCTTGCAGAGAAGCAGTTTTGTCATATATCCTGATGACTCGTGTTTCTGCGAAGTGGTAATAAACATCTTATTGGCAATGTTATGACTTAATTACAGTGGCAGCAGGCCAGGGTTAGGAAGCAGGGCAATGTCATCTGCTATCAGAAGCCCGGATTTAATCTTTGCCTGGCCGATCTGGAAATCCAATCAACCTTGCCTTTTTGCCTAATAAATGAGAAGCGCATGTCCAGAAATGCTGGAGAGAATTTCTTCTTTTTTTTTTCTCCTTTCATTTTTTTATTGTAAATAAATTATTAATTGTAAATCAGAATTCCCATCTGGGAATTACAGCACTATTGTGGCATAAAATGTCACTTCTGTTCATGTGCCATTCCATGGATTGTTTCAAACAAATCAGCAGACAAATCAACACGTTATGTTTATGGTTATACAGATCTCTGCTTTATGGAGTATGAAAAATAAAAAGACACTGTTTGCATCCTTCCCAGTGTTGAGAGAGCATCTTATTCATTTCTCATGCATTTATCAGATGATGAGAATTGGTTAAATTAATGTTCGTACATTTTAATTAGCTAGTAATTATTAAAAAAAAAAAAAAAAAAACCTATAGTTAAATTTATGTTATTACATTGTACACACTACACTGTGTTACCTAAGGCTATTGTCATCCAGGTTGCTCAAACACAGTTTTGAGATTTCCTGCTAAAGCAGGAAAGATATTCTGCTGTCTGAATGAAAACAATTCCTTCTGGAAAAACCCTCTGGAAATTCTTACAACAAGCTGAATGCAAAAGTATATGCTATCCTCCTTTACTCTCTCTCCTAGATCTTATTTTGTGCTGTCTTTGCTTAATGTTGTACTAAATTTTAGTATTTTAATAATAAATAATATTGTTTAAGATGTTTAAGATCCCATGTTCTAGATCTTCCTTCTAACTTAGACCGTACTTGTAAATACTTTCCTAAAAAGTAAATTGCTTTACTTGTAATTTGCCATATAAAACCCGTTAAAATCTAATGAAATAAAAATCTGATTTGCTCTCCTCTCTGAACATGGCCTAAGAGCCACACACCGTCAGTGAGAAGACAGGGAGTACTATAAGCTCCCTATAGTCTGTATGCCATGTTGCCCTCCATAAAGGAGAATGAATATGAATATGTTCATCTATGTCAGCTTAACGGGGAGGGAGGGGATAAAAAGCTACAATACCCATTTTAGCCCTCGAGAGGCAATTCTGGTTTGAATCACATTAATGATATCCTTATATATGTGATATTATCTACTTGAGATGAATGTTGTATACTGTATAGTGCCGATTTGTTTGACTCCACTTGTTTTATTTCTGTTTTTGTTGTTGTTTGGTTACTTTTTCATTCAAGCTGTTGTACTTGCTTAGTCTAATAGCATAACTTTTCACCTTAAGATATTGTATACATTATTTTCAGAAGTGAATTGACTGCACAATGTAAGTATTCTATCAAACACCCAGATTTTCTGCTTTGTAAGGACATTAAACCTGTCAGGATTATATTTATAATGACATTTTTACTGTAGTTAATTAAAAATTCATAGTAATTACTAAATCATATCCCTCGAGGTGAATAAATGAATTACAAACTTATACTTAAAGTTGAGTTCAGCAGCAGAACAGGTTATATAATGACAGGTCCTAGTATTTGAGATTTAATCATGTTTATTTTATAATTTGATATCACAATGGACTTCTGTTCAACAGTGCAGTTGAAGCAGATGTTAATGTGACTTTAATTTCCTTTTAATATTGGATAAATTGTTTTTGGACCTTATTTAAACATGTTTATGCATATATAATTGTTGTGGGAATGTCACTTTAATGCGACTTTATTTCCCCCTTGCTCACGAAATACATGGCAAAGCTTAGCCAAATATTTGTCCTGCTGTTTGGCTGGTAAATAAAGAAGCTGAAAGCAAACTGTTGTATATTTATCTGCCTCCCTAAAGACTGGGGATCATCAACACTGGCTCACCAAAATAATAGGGTTACAGCTGTATGGATAGTTGACTCGAAGATAGTTAAGTGTGTCATTTTGTGAATAAAATATATTATCTTTCCATTCTATTCTGCCTATGAAGGTCATAGCATATTGTTTACTATTTTTAAATATGTGACTATAGAAATAAATAATAAAATATAAAATGCTATGACATTCACTGTCACCAGATTTTTACACAATAGAACAACTTTGAAAAATTCTGAGCCAAAAAGTCTGTTCACCGGTAGAGAATAATTCATTATAAATAATAAATAGTATTGTTTAATAGGAATAACTGAATAAGAAGTTCATGTTAAAGTTGTGAAGTATAGTGTGATACCACACATGCTTGTGTATGCAGTTTCTTCTTATTTTTAGCCTCAGTGCTACTTAGTGATTCTCACCAAAATTGCAAGGAACATAAAGGCAAAGTCAAAACTTTTTTCCTTTTATCCTTCACAAGTCTCTTCTTTTGCATAGTTTGATTTAGGAAACTTCCAAAGCATATTTCCTGGCATGATGATGAAGACTTTATGACTCTAAGGACCTGCTTGAGATTTATATAAGCTGTAGGAAAGGCTGGGCTTCTGTGGAGATGGAAGATGTGGGTGGAGGGAGAGATGTATAGGAGAGACATATAGTAATGTCAAACTTTCTGTTAATTACTACAGTGTGGCTGACACTCAGATGCTCACAGCACTGTATTTATCTGTTTCTGAATTGTGATACTTTTCTGTTCATTATCTATCTATCTATCTATCTATCTATCTATCTATCTATCTATCTATCTATCTATCTATCTATCTATCTATCTATCTATCTATCTATCGTGCCAAAAAACCATGCTGTCACCTGACCATCAGGAATTTTTTTACTAGTTCCATTGTAAGGGAGTGTTAATGCTACAGCATACACATACATTCTATACAAGTTTGTGCCTCCAGCTTTGACATACTTTTGGTCATGTCATTTATGATATCTATTGCACCATATCTCTTCAATGTTATCTATCTATCTATCTATCTATCTATCTATCTATCTATCTATCTATCTATCTATCTATCTATCTATCTATCTATCTATCTATCTATCTATCTTATTCACATTTTAATTATTAGACAAATCTATTGTCACTGAGAGGAAAGCAAACACTGATGCATTAAAGCCACAAAACAAGCCTGGTTTAATTGCTGTTTCATTTTACCCTGTCTGCATTTCTGTCAAATAGAATTAAATAAATTTATGCTCAGAATAGAGCTTATCCCACAACTTCTGACACACTTGACTGATTAAGACAAAGTTATTATTAAGGAATTTAGTTGAAAATAATAAAAAGCAGGAGTAAAAAATGTCCAATGTCCAGGAGTCTTGCTGGTTCACAGTAAGAAAATATAAAATGATAATAATAATAATAATAATAATACCTATCATCATCATCATCATCATCATAATACTTAACCTTTCACATTTAATTTTTCCTACATTTTCTCCTCTATAGTGTGTAGCTCTGACAGCTACAGGTTTTCCTGAATTGAAATATTCTTTGCATATTTTACTTTTGCATATCTCAAAAAGAGCTTATAGCAGTTTTAAGATTTAGATTCCAGGATTCCTTTCTGACGCCTATTTCACATATTATAACTTCCTTACCTTCACTGCATTTAAACGCAAACCTCATCGTCTTCATTCACTCGGCTCTCACTACTCACGCAAATATTGGTGGGGAAATATTTGCTGATTAATTCAGGCGGTTATGTTCTGTTAACTAAATTGAATGTGTATTAGGTAATTTATAAATGTACAGAGTGTGCAGTGATGATGCGTTTTAATTACGATGTGCGCATGCATGAGCACTGCAGACATTTTGACATCTGGTGTCTGATTACAGATTTATTAGACTTCTGTTTATTCAGGATTTAGACAAGTTTAGGCAGACTGACTACAGCCAAGGCAAGGTTATAAAGTAAATAAAATCCTTAAACATTTTAGAGATGTCAAAGTGTATATTATTTGCAGAAAAATTACATCTTGGACAAAACCCAGGTCTCTTTAAAAAGAAACCTACGTTGATGTGGCCTTAAAATATTACATTACGGCAATGAAATCTATCTAAATATTATTGAATAGTATTTTACACTTTATGGCACAGTGTTACTCATACCTGCCTATAATTTTGCTATGAGCTATGTAGTGTGCAGTGCAAGACAGTACAACTGTAGAGACTACTTTAGTAATAAATGAGTGATTATTGCAGCATGGCACACAAGGTTATTGCACTGATGTGAAATCTGTTATTAAAAACAAGCTTGCCTAATAACAAGCCCTACCCATTCACTCTAAGTTTTTAATTGGTTTTAAATAAATTTGAGTACTTAGTTTTATTAAAAAACTATAGGAATAATCATATCATGAGAGGATTCGAGATACTGTTGCTAGGAACAGAGCAGCTATGAGTGTTTCAAGACTAGTAATGGGATGCTGCATCATTTTCACACCCACTGCACCTCCCATTAGGCAATGCCCAGGGGTGCCATGTAGGTCCCTGTCATACTATTATACCCATTGCATTGGTCCAGTGGGCAGAGATGTAACCATGGAAAACACGAGTTACAAAGCACACAGAGTTTGGCAGTCCTGTTGAAGCATGGCATCCAGCAGTTTGAATAAAGTGGGAGACCAGGTTCAGTCGGAAGATAGTGGCAACTGTCAGAATATGCTGACATGATATATGACTCTCATTGACAGATACTCTCTTGAATTTGATAACAGGGTGGAATAATAATCCTGTATATAGAATTCTGATGGCAGGCTGTTCCTAGAATGCTTTTACCTTCAGTAGGAAGATGAAGACTAGACAATGCTGCGTCAAATGTGCTGACAACACATCTGAAATTAAATTGATTTGCGTTGATCTGTTGATCTTGCTGTAGATCTTGCGTTGGCCTTACATGATCATACTATAGCCTTGGCATAATTAAGGTCAGTACCAAGCAAACAATATCAGATTGACGTCTTATTGGAGTCATATTCACTATTGTCATATTTTATGATCATTCCTTATTGTCATAATTTATGATTATCAGAACAGCTAACTGAACCCCAAAGCTAGATCTCTGTCAAAAATGAAGGCTCATATATTCAATTTGACCTGAGGGATAGAGGGATCCAATGACTGATGTCTTGGATGGGAATAAGATGCTTAGTGTGTCCTTCATATATCAAAGTGGGTGAAAGTAAACTTATTGAAATCATCAGTCACTGAACTGGTATCCAAATAGGACTCTGATTAATTTCTTGTTGCTTACTTGCATTGGGTCATTGGGTGTATTTTTGTTTCAACTGGAAAATGCATACAGTAGCTGTTGGCTACTATAGAGATTTTGGTTATTATAGAGCTAGCTACTGTATAAATCACTGTGGTATTACATAACATCATGTATAAAATAAGTCGCTCTGGATAAAAGTATCTGCCAAATGCCAGAAATGTAAATTAGTTCAAGGCTTTATACTTCTTAATGATTACCACTTTTGAGAAGTGTATACGTTTCTCTTTCCATTTAATATTTTCCTTTATACATTTTTTTATATATTTTTTTTCACAAGCTCTTCCAATTACAAATTATTCAGCTAGCTACAGTGCTAAAGACATTAGTTCAGAAAGGAAAGTGTTTTCATAGATTTTTATTGATTTTCCATTTCATTAATCCTCTCTGGCGGGTAAGTGAAGTGAACGCATGGCTTGTGAAAAAAAAATTAATAAAAAAAATAAACTTATAAAGGAAAATATTAAATGGACAGAGAAACATGTATACACTTCTCAAAAGTGGTAATCATTAAGAAATATAAAGCCTTTGAATTTATAGCCATGGAATAATTAACATTTCTGGCAGATGCTTTTATCCAGAGCGACTTATCTTATTTTATACAACTGAGGGTTAAGGGCTTTGCTCAGAGGTCCAGCAGTGGCAGCTTGGTGTACCTGGGTAGTGCAACACCTTAACCATTAATCTACCACATCACCACTAATAGGTGTGCATAAAAGGGTAACTGGTGCTGCCATTCAGTATTGTTAGTTACTTATCCAGATCTTTGTAAGCAAGGAATACCATTAATGTACAAATGTAATAATCAATAAAATTATATTGAATAATGAATAAAAAATGAATAAAATTGAAAAAATATTATGAATAAAAAAAATAATAAAAATAAAAAATAAAAACTTTATTGAAAGTCAAACGATGAAATGTCATTTGAGATTGAGTTGTATGATGTTGTGATCTCTCATGCATTACACTCATTTCCAGTAAATGGGACACTCCATATCATTGTTTCCTTTTGAGCTTGACACTGATATCATTATATCGTTATGGCTGCAGGGTCTCTTTCAGCAATATCCCTTTACTTACTCCACAACAACAGCCATGAATTCTGTGGGATTTTTTCTTTCTAACCTTCCACTTGACATTTCCTCCTATATTAGTTGAAGACAAGGATCTTGGTGAAGTGCAGTGACTGTCTGTCTAAAAACATCAGAACACACACACACACACACACACACACAGACTTACTTTTGTACTGCTATGGTTAACCGAATAGTTAGCATTTCTCCTTCTGGTAATTCCATGCTTTAGAGAGAGAGAGGACAAATCAGTTTTCTATCCATCATATATCCAAATATTATTGCTTCATTTCAATAATCAGCTTATGAATTTGGCATCCATCTTGTATGCAGTCAGATGAGATTCCAAAGCTTATGGCATTCACTGGTATCCCAGCTACAGTATTGCACGCACTGATTTCCGGAGGCCGATCTCACTGCCTAGTGGTCCCAGTAGGACCTTCAAAGATTGTTTGCACTGTTTAGCAGACAGCTCTTGTTTTCCACTGGGGAAGAGGGAATGATGTTGCGGTGCAGTGGGGATATTCTGTCAGCATGTTGTACTCTGTGTGAGATTTGCTCTTGGTGTTGGCATGCACTGGATGTCATCTCTTTGGGAATTACACTGCACATGAACCCTGCTGTGATTCACACACAACCCTGGTGCATGTCATGGAACATTTGCAGCACCAGGAAATGGAGGACATTGCATTGTATTATGATGGGAAATATATAGAAAATGTAAACTTTTAAACTTGAACTAGAATTAAAAAAAAAAAAAAGTCAGCTGAACCGGTCTGTGTCCAGAAGATAGAATAAAGTAGGACAGTGGTAGCTCAAGTGGTTAAAGCTCTGGGTTGTTAACCAGAAGATCAAGCTTCCAGCACCGCCGAGCTGTCACCGTGGGGCCCTTGAGCACCAGGGGTGCTACATCATGTCTGACCCTGCACTCTGACCCCAATGTCCAAGGATGGAATATGCAATGAAAGAATTTCACTGTGCAGTAATGTATATGTGATAAATAAAGACTACTTAACTTAATATGTAGAATCAAGACGTTCTAAGACAACAGTAAGTGTCTGTTCATCCGAAACCTCCGATATTTTTACAGACAGACAAAGTTTAGATTTAAAGAAAGTAATTGATTTCGCTGTTGTGGTAGAAGGACCTGTGAAGGCAGCTTTTATCCAATCAGATATTTTACTTCTGGAAAAGAAAAAGAAAGAAATTTAAAAAAAAAAAAAAAAAAAAAGATTAGGGGATCCAATCCAATTTCTATCTGATGGAAAGTGGTGGATAATCCATTTTGGATTATAATTATCCAGTATGCATTATTCTTCTGTTAAATAGAAGAGTTTCTTCTGTCAGATTAAAACATTATTTATCCAATGTAATTAATTTCCCAACAGAACATTTGAATAGATTCTGTTCTTTTGCATTTTTAAATAATTGAGTGGAGGAAAAAGACAACGAAAATGTTAAAACAATCATACAGGATAGAATGAGTTCAGTGTGTGTATCAATAATTTGAATTAACATTATTAGAATTAATCCTTAATACCCAATCACTTCTTAGGGCAATTACATACTAGTATTTTCTTTGTTAAAATCAGAGCAAAACAGACACTTTTCATTCATTAGTTTGGTTTCACATTGAACACAATTAATCAACCCCAAAAAACAAACCAAGAAAAAAGGTTCAAAGTCTGAGCAGTAGCGGATGAAGGGGAAAATGGATTCATAAAACTTAGCACAGAATGAATGCAGCTAGCACAAAATAAATGATTAAATATTTTTAAAATACATATTTTGTGTATCACATCCATTTTTCCCCTTTTTGTGAACCCGAAAACAGAATAACGTTTAGCAGTCACAAGAAAAGCTGCACCTAATCCATGCTTGGTTCTCTTCCAGTCAACTTGCTTCAATCCAACTGCATTTGAGTACACATAGAAGACCAGATCAAGATGATCTCCAAATGGTTGCTTTGGTCCACACTCAGGTATGAATGATGTGTTCACACCTGTATGATTTTAGACTACTTTTTTTCTTCACTTCTTTGAAATGCCACCTCAACCAATAGTCACCCAGATCCTAATTCTGAGACTTTCAGTATTCAGTATATAAGATCTATTACAAACAGGCCATACCTTTTTTCTTAGCCTGGCACTGCCTTAAAACACTCAAAAAAATAAATAAATAAAATAATAATAATAATAATACATGGAAGTGTTAATTGGCAATAAGATTTAGAAGAAAATAATACAGAACCAACATTTTATATCAACAAATGTGTAGCTCACTTTTTTCATAAAGAAACTACAAAGGAAGCTACAGCTTTAAACACAACTTGCAACTAGTAGGTAATTTGCTGTATCAACAGTGGTCCAATTAGCTGTTGTGAATAATGGCACTTATTTTTTTTTTTTTTTTTAATTCTTTTATTTTCAAGCCAGAAAACAGATATTTCTCTGAGAATGATCATTAGTGGCACCATCTGCTGAACTTCCATGACCTAAGAGGGTATGTGAAGTTGTTAATGGGGTGTTGCCATTAACAACACACTGCAAAATAGCAGTTGCTTTAATGAGTGGAAAGGAATTGAGAAATCAGCTATGGAATTGAAAGGATATTTTGAAATCCCATGTGATCTATTAATCTAGAATGCTGTTTTCATTCCTCCTCCAGCTGCTCGACCGAGAGAACTGTTTCAGCCCAAGAAACCCCATCATGGCAGTGACACACTCAGAATGAAACATATTGACCACCTGCACAGAATTGTTGGTTGTAATTGCTAGAACGTGAAGCATGTGATGAACAAGTGCTAACACCCTTCTTTATGATTACCAGTTGCAGACTGATGTAAGAAAAAAAACAGAATCAATAGACAGAGACCATTTTGTCGGCAGCAAAATTTCTCCCACCTCTGTGTAAGCAGACATCCTCTTAGTCTCTTGTGGATATTAGGAGAGTAGTGAAATTCATTACTTTACTCAACAGGTGTTTCCACAGCAACCATCAAGTTGTTTCCCTTCCCGAGATTGATTAGCACGCGCATCACATCTCCTCTATGCTACACTGACAGCACAAGGTGAAAATATAAATACAGGAGAAAAAGAACAAAGGCAAAAAAGGGAGAAAAATACTGACAGATCTGGAGCTAGTGAAGGCCAGCAGAGCTGACCAGCATATCAACACCAAAGTGCCTGAGAGGGTCTCATCTACTCTCTCTCTCTCTCTCTCTCTCGCTCTCGCTCTAGCTCTCACTCTCTCTCTGAGGCAGAGTAGCATATCAATGCTTCACCTAAACGTCAGCCTCACTAAATGCTCTCTCATGAAGACATGAGAAGACAGGGGTGCTTTGAGGAGGAAAACAAGTGCTTGACTAAACTAGAGCAAGAGCTCATGACGAAGCTCTTTTCACAGTTCAACAGCTGTAGGTATTGGTGGGGGTCACTACTCAACACTCGAACATAAATCAGACCCTTTAGGAGACAATACGGCATTTTAATGACATATTACTACAAGGGTCAGCTGTAAAAAAAGATGTTTTTGTTTCTTTTTTTTTTGCACTGTTTTTTTTAAAAAAGAGGTGCTTCGATAGTGTTTCATTTTTTTTCCAATATTCTACCAAATGTTAACGAATATCAGGATTTCTGTGTAAAATAGTCTTTTACGTTCTAATTTATGTCACACCATTAAGGTTTGCATTTGACTCACCCTTATATTACAGCCATTTTGAAATATAATGCTAATAAATATAGGCTCCTGTAAAAGTATTTGATGAGTATGTGCAGTACCAAAGAACTGACCACAATTTGCATGCATACTGCACAGGACAAACCATTTAAAACACACCCCCAGTGAAAGAAATACTGCCAATAACTTATAATTCATGGTCGCTCTATAAATCTATGCAATATTCAGTATATTTTTAAAACCTTTACTGTACATTCCCTTGTACAGTTAGTTATAGCTATTATTAGTAGTTAGCCAGTTATTTCTTTTTCTTTTGTAAACTTAACTTTTTTTTATATTGTACACTTGACTACATGATAGCCAGAGACTTGCTACATTATTGATTAGTGTCACAAAACACAGCAGACCAAACCATTTTACAACATAGAGGAAATATGACATTATCTGTTTATTTGAAAATCTTGCACAGAACTAGACCATCACAGTTTTATCAAATAGACAGTTTGAATCCCAGGTCCACCAAGCTGCCACTGCTGGGCCCCTGAGCAAGGCCCTTAACCCTCAAATGCTCAATTGTATAAAATGAGAAAAATAAAGAGATAGAGATAAAGAGCCTTTATTATCATTGTAGTGATACAACAAAATTTGTTTGGTAGCTCTCCGAGACCAGCAGCAAAAGTATAAAGTCAACAATATAAAAAAATCTACAATATAAAAATATACAGAGAAAATAGAGAAGATAAAATAAGTAGGATATAAAATATCACAGTATATACAGGGTGATGTGTGCAGTGGGACATGAATCTGAGTGAAAAAAACAGTGGCAGTACAAACCGATATTAATAAGATAAAATGTAAGTCACTCTGAAATGTTAATGTAATGTAAAATGTATTTCAGACCCATTTCAATCCTATTCTCAGTGTCAGTGGACGTCTAAACCATCCTCACCCACATGTTTCTCATCCAACAAAAGCTCTTCAGCCACCAATAGTGTTTATAGTAAGATTAACTACACAGTAAAAAAAAAATTGTAAAAAAATGGAAATATTCCGGCAGCTGGGGTGCCAATAACATTTTGTAAAATTACAGTAATCTTCCATTAGTAAAATACAGGGGGTTTTTTTTGCTTTAATTTTACATGAGATATTGTGTATTTTTGTTTGGCTTTTAATGTTTAAAGAACAAAATTTCTTAGCTATAAACATGGTCAAACACTGCTATAATACAAATAATGAGCCTTAAAAGTGCAAAACAGTGCTGTAATTAGTTGGGTTTGAGTTTTTACCTGTAATTCTATAAAAAAACAAAACCTATAGATCTTTTAAATAAAATAAATAAAGATCTAAAACTGTGCAATACTGTATGTAATGTCCAACATTTTTCATTTCATTTCCTGTACCTCTTATCTGATCTATCATCGGGTCACAGGGGTATCTCAGGCATCAAGGCAGGATACACCCTGGACAGAGTGCCAACTCATCACAGGGCACACACACACTCAAACACTACAGGCAATTTACTCCAATCAGCCAAGAAGCATTTCTTTGGACTGCAACATGCAGAACATCCAAATTCCACACACAGAGAGCAGGATGCTGGAGGTGTGAGGCAAATGTGCTAACCACTAAGCCACCATAGTTGTTTGCTTTTCCACCTGTGAAGTTAGCCGCTGCTATTTTTCAAACAATAATTTCAGAATGTTCCGCATCTAAACAACTTCCAAAATTTGCCTGCACTACTGGTTATTCAATCCCCATGTTTTCTTCCAAAATATCTAAACTTTTAGAATGGCACCTCTGTAAGTAATGTCCCGTTACCTCTTTCCTGCATACCATGTAGCTATTCCCATTGCCCACGCTTTCTATCGAAAACGAAAACAACAAAAACAAAATGACATACACCCAATAAAATGACAGGTTAATCTATAAAGTAAGATTAATGTACACTTTATTGCCAAAAGTATTCGCTCACCCATCCAAATAATCAGAATCAGGTGTTCCAATCACTTCCATGGCCACAGGTGTATAAAATCAAGCACCTAGGCATGCAGACTGTTTTTACAAACATTTGTGAAAGAATGGGTCGCTCTCAGGAGCTCAGTGAATTCCAGCGTGGAACTATGATAGGATGCCACCTGTGCAACAAATCCAGTCGTGAAATTTCCTCGCTCCTAAATATTCCACAGTCAACTGTCAGCTGTATTATAAGAACATGGAAGTGTTTGGGAACGACAGCAACTCAGCCACGAAGTGGTAGGCCACGTAAACTGATGGAGCGGGGTCAGCGGATGCTGAGGCGCATAGTGCGAAGAGGTCACCAACTTTCTGCAGAGTCAATCGCTACAGACCTCCAAACTTCATGTGGCCTTCAGATTAGCTCAAGAACAGTGTGCAGAGAGCTTCATGGAATGGGTTTCCATGGCCGAGCAGCTGCATCCAAGCCATACATCACCAAGTGCAATGCAAAGCGTCAGATGCAGTGGTGTAAAGCACGCCGCCACTGGACTCTAGAGCAGTGGAGACGCGTTCTCTGGAGTGATGAATCGCGCTTCTCCCTCTGGCAATCTGATGGACGAGTCTGGGTTTGGCGGTTGCCAGGAGAACGGTACTTGTCTGACTGCATTGTGCCAAGTGTAAAGTTTGGTGGAGGGGGGATTATGGTGTGGGGTTGTTTTTCAGGAGCTGGGCGTGGCCCCTTAGTTCCAGTGAAAGGAACTCTGAATGCTTCAGCATACCAAGACATTTTGGACAATTCCATGCTCCCAACTTTGTGGGAACAGTTTGGAGCTGGCCCCTTCCTCTTCCAACATGACTGTGCACCAGTGCACAAAGCAAGGTCCATAAAGACATGGATGACAGAGTCTGGTGTGGAGGAACTTGACTGGCCTGCACAGAGTCCTGACCTCAACCCGATAGAACACCTTTAGGATGAATTAGAGCGGAGACTGAGAGCCAGGCCTTCTCGTCCAACATCAGTGTGTGACCTCACAAATGCGCTTCTGGAAGAATGGTCAAAAATTCCCATAAACATACTCCTAAACCTTGTGGACAGCCTTCCCAGAAGAGTTGAAGCTGTTATAGCTGCAAAGGGTGGACCGACGTCATATTGAACCCTATGGATTAGGAATGGGATGTCACTTAAGTTCATATGCGAGTCAAGGCAGGTGAGCGAATACTTTTGGCAATATAGTGTATGTATATACTTCTGTAGATGCAATTGCACCGGATTAACCCTTTGCCTTGATGTCAGAAGATTCCTTTTGAATTATACAGCCAACTAAACTTACATTCAGAAATCCAGATCCAATTAAGATAAAATATGCTTTTATACAAAATTTGTTGAACATTAATAATTACTGACATGAATCCTGTCAGGATTGTGTCTCAGTCAATAAGTATCTTGGTATTCCTAGCTATAGGTCATGGTTACGCTGAAATTGGGACTTGACTGCATTGCCCATCAGTCCCCAGCATATCACCTTACCCTGCATGTCACATCTCAGTCATCTCAGTGAGCACTCACTGCTGTTCTGTATTTCCTAATAAGCACACCTATTTAAATTTTAGTGCCTACATTGTACAATTGTCATGTTTCTTTTAAAGTCATGCTTTGCTGTTGCTTTACCCTCCATTGCCTTGCTCCTTGTCTGTATGTTTTGTGATGTATGTTTTGGGAAGTGGAAGCTTAATAGTGTAGGTGTTGGACTAACGCTTGGAAGGTTGTGAGTTTGAATCCCAGGTTGTCTTATCCCTCGGTTGTATAAAATGTAAGTTTTATAAGATAAGGGCATCTGCCAAAATGTAAATGTATTTTTATTTGTATTTACTGTTTGTCTTTTTACACCTTGCAAAATAAAAGGCTGCACTTGTATCTGTCACCTTGGAGAATCTGTGACACAATGAATCCCAATTAATTTAGATATCACCTTTGCCATTAAGCTACCATTTACAGTAAATCTGTAACAAATTTGCCTTCTGGTCATTGGTGCATAATTACAGGATGAATGATTTATGTTTTAAAAATCATAAAAGCATTGTGTGAAACCAAATGTTATACCAATGTCACTTATATGAAGCAAAATAAATAACATCACAATAGCAGGAACTTTATAGATATACTTTATAGATATTAGAAACTACACATAGCATAAGGGCTGCTGAATGAAATCATCACCATATTGCAAAAGAAAAAATAACATATTAATCAGATTGAATGATATTACCTGTAATCCTACCTGCAGTAGTAGGAGGAAAGAAAGGATTTGTTGTATCGTCTTGCATTCATTTGAAGTTGCTTGACCTTGTGTCTGAATAAAAGTTCTCTTTCACTAAGCATCAGTTTATACAAGCCTAGCTGATTTTTTCCTTTTTTTTCTCTGTGAAGTATGAAGAAACCTTTAGTATAACCTTAAATGCAATTTGCCTTCATTTTATGATAAAATAGACCAAATGTATAAGTGATAGAGTGAATAATGTTTTGATGTATGTATATATATATATATATATATATATATATATATATATGTAGAGAGAGAGAGAGAGAGAGAGAGAGAATATTTTAAGGAAATAACCCAAGAACATGCAGTACTTGCATTACATTGCAGTACATTTAAAAAAAAATGCAAATAATTTGTAAACAAACTGCGTGTAATGCTTTGGCTAAATAACATTAAGAAATCAGTATTTGGTGGAATAACCCCGATTTGCATGCGTTTTGGCTCCATGATCCCCACCAGTTTTTCACATTGCTGGTGGGGAACTTTATACCACTCTTGTTACAAAAAAGGAAACAGCTCAGCTTTGCTTGATGGTTTGTGACCATCCATCTTCCTCTTGATGACATTCCAGAGGTGTGTGTGTGTGTATGTGTACATATGCAAGCTATTATAAGAAAAGAAAATAATCTATGATTATTACTATTACAATGTTTTTAAGGGACAAATCTTTATAGTTTCATGCAGTGGATAGTTGGTCAATATCCAAGGTTTGTCGATCGACACACTCACTGAATTCCTCTGAAGATGCGGGTGATGTGAGTTCCATTCACTGGAGAATCCATTGCATCTTGCAGCAAGTGTGTAAATAAAATTGGACATCTGGCTGATAAATTAGGAGTTTGTCCTTCTAGCTTTTAATCATGGACTGAGAGCATTGTCAACAGTGTTTCAAGAGGGGAAAAGGACTATTGACCTGCTTGTTTTTTAAGCTCTGAATGGTTTTAATTAGAGTAATCAATGTATTTCAAGTGTCAGATTAAACTTGATTAAAAATTGTTTATTTCGGAGTCAGTGGACAGCCACTTCCTAAATTACACCAGACCAGACTCAACAAGCAAAATAATGTTAGAAATATTATCTGTAAAAGTAACTGTCATAAATACTATAGTAACAGCAGACCCCAGAGTCTTGTAAGATATATAATAAATTATGGAATATTTAATCAATATTTGCAGCTAATGTTATTGAAATCATAAAAATATCAAAGGGCAGATAGAAATGGAGATTGCATGATTAAATAAAACAACTACATCAATAAAAATAAAAGCTACACAAAAAGATTTGTTCTGTTAAGTACATATTCCTTTCCTGAAGATTTCAATTTAAATAATTAATTGTAATTTGATTCGAAGGGGAAATTCAAATGAGATTCAAAAATCCTATTATTTATGTTTTGGTGTTCCAGCTTTATTTCAGCCCAAATATGACAGTGAATAGACCAATAAATGGTGTCTTGTGTTTCTCTGAACCATGTTTATTCATCAGATTTTGAGCTTAAAACAGATTAAATGATTTTCTCCTTTCATTGATCCAGAAGGCCTTGGAAAAAAAAGACACATGGCATACTGACAAAGTCCATCTGTCTGGCAAATAAGTGAATTGGCCGCCTTGAAAGCATCTTAAAAGCATGAACGAAATTCAATGACACATTTAATAGGAAGTCATGGATCTGATTTTACATAAAAAAACTAAGATACTGAACATTACAAATAAATAGATAGATAGATAGATAGATAGATAGATAGATAGATAGATAGATAGATAGATAGATAGATAGATAAATAAATAAATAAATAAATAAATAAATAAATAAATAAATCACGATGTGGTTTAGATTAAACCCTAGAGGACATAAAAACAACAAGGTTACAAGGATGTTCTTCAGGAACCCTAGTTTCTTTTCCATTTCTGTAGGATCGTTTAAATGAATATCTATCTGATGTTCATCCATCTAGGCACTATCTAAGTTTGGCATAGCAAAGGCCCAAAAGAGCAAGAACAGTAATGCAAGACATGTCTTATTCCCCTTTTATGTTGAAGAGCCTGTCAGGTGGCCTGGTCTGATGAGTCATGTTTTCTTTTATATCATGTGGATGTCCGGGTGTGTGTGCATCATTTACCTGGGGATGAGATGCACTATGGAAAGAAGGCAAGCCAGCAGAGGCAGTATGATGCTCTGGGCAATGTTCTGCTGGGAAATCCTGGGTCTTGACATCCATGTGGATGTTACTTTGACATAAACCACCTACATAAGCATTGCATTGAGTTCTGTAAGTTGTGAGTTGGGGCCTCCGTGGATCGGACTTGTTTTTTTCCAGCACATCACACAGATGCTTGATCAGATGGAGATCTGGGGAATTTGGAGGCAACACCTTGAACTTTTTCTTCCTGAACAATTTTTATAGTGTGGCAGAGAGCATTATCCTGCTAAAACAGGCCACTGCTATTCTGGAATAATGTTGCCATGAAGAGATTCAAGATTCAAGATTCAAGATTCAAGAAGCTTTTATTGTCATTTCAACCACATATAGCTGACGCAGTACATAGTGAAATGAAACAACGTTTCAAGAGGTAGGTGTACTTGGTCTGCAACAATGTTTAAGTAGGTGTATGTGTACTAGATGTGTCTAAACCCATGAGATTTTTAAATTCCAGCTTTAAGGCCAAAGAAGGGACACTCAGCCTTGGTGATGTGGGATGTGGTAGATTAGTGGTTAAGGCATCGGTCTACTGATTGAAAAGTTGAGTTTGAATTCCAGGTCCACCAAGCTGCCACTGCTGGGCCCTTGAGCAAGGCCTTTAATCCTCAGTTGAATAAAATGAGATAAATTGTAAGGTGCTCTGGATAAGGGTGTCTGCCAAGTGCCAGAAATGAGAAGTAGGAGGCCAGTACAGATGAATAAATTTAAATGAATGAAAAGGCTCAGTTCTAATATTCCACTACTTCTTATAAACATCTCATGAGTAGCACCTGCACATGCATGGTCTCTTCCAGTTACAGACAGCAGTTTTAGTTTGATTGAAAATATTAGGTTAACCCTGTCTTAACTAAGAGATCAATACATAGCTAAAGCTTACTAACATGGCTGTGTTATGGGGACCAGGCTTACAAGATAAAATGCTACTTTATAATATTATAAATTACTTTCCAGTGCAGTGTGACAAGTGCCAATAAAACTTCTTGCAAGCAGAAAATATGCTTTCTTTGTAATTTATTTTAGCAACACAGGCTTTTATTGCCACTGCCACTTGGGGCAGTGTGAGGTGTATTGTGTTAACTCCGCTCATGCTTACTGTGCAAAAACAGTATAGAGGTTTCACATCTATGGCTATAGCCTGACCCTGATCTCAGAGAGATTGCTGTGCCTGATCTGTCCCCAACCAGCAGCTGTCAGTTTGGAAAAGTCTCCTAATTACAGTGGCAAGTGGAGCAACACGTTCAGCCAGGTCAGCTGATTAGAGTTCCACAGTCTGCACTGGTCTCTTTACATCTGTCTGACAGAAGACAGAGAACAGAGTGTGTGTCTTGGTTACTCAGGTTAATGTCTGGGTTAGATATACAAAATGGGTGTAGCATAGCATTAATAAGCTATGTTAATAAGTATGTCAGTAAAAGGTCCTTACTTTTGACAGTAAGCACATTTTTATAACTTTTCACACCTTACCATACCCTATACACACTATTATACCCTTTCATACACTACCATAACCTGTATACACTACTATACCATGTACACACTATTATACCCTTTCATACACTACCATAACCTGTATACACTACTATACCATGTACACACTATTATACCCTTTCATACACTACCATAACCTGTATACACTACTATACCATGTACACACTATTATACCCTTTCATACACTACCATAACCTGTATACACTACTATACCATGTACACACTATTATACCCTTTCATACACTACCATAACCTGTATACACTACTATACCATGTACACACTATTATACCCTTTCATACACTACCATAACCTGTATACACTACTATACCATGTACACACTATTATACCCTTTCATACACTACCATAACCTGTATACACTACTATACCATGTACACACTATTATACCCTTTCATACACTACCATAACCTGTATACACTACTATACCATGTACACACTATTATACCCTTTCATACACTACCATAACCTGTATACACTACTATACCATGTACACACTATTATACCCTTTCATACACTACCATAACCTGTATACACTACTATACCATGTACACACTATTATACCCTTTCATACACTACCATAACCTGTATACACTACTATACCATGTACACACTATTATACCCTTTCATACACTACCATAACCTGTATACACTACTATACCATGTACACACTATTATACCCTTTCATACACTACCATAACCTGTATACACTACCATACCATGTACACACTATTAAACCCTTTCATACACTACCATAACCTGTATACACTACTATACCATGTACACACTATTATACCCTTTCATACACTACCATAACCTGTATACACTACTATACCATGTACACACTATTATACCCTTTCATACACTACCATAACCTGTATACACTACTATACCATGTACACACTATTAAACCCTTTCATACACTACCATAACCTGTACACACTACTATACCATGTACACACTATTATACCCTTTCATACACTACCATAACCTGTATACACTACCATACCATGTACACACTATTAAACCCTTTCATACACTACCATAACCTGTATACACTACTATACCATGTACACACTATTATACCCTTTCATACACTACCATAACCTGTATACACTACTATACCATGTACACACTATTATACCCTTTCATACACTACCATAACCTGTATACACTACCATACCATGTACACACTATTATACCCTTTCATACACTACCATAACCTGTATACACTACTATACCATGTACACACTATTATACCCTTTCATACACTACCATAACCTGTATACACTACTATACCATGTACACACTATTAAACCCTTTCATACACTACCATAACCTGTATACACTACTATACCATGTACACACTATTATACCCTTTCATACACTACCATAACCTGTACACACTACTATATCCTTTCACACTCTACCACGTCCTGTACACACTATCATACCCTTACACCCACTACCGTACCCTGTACACCAGGGGTGTCTAATCTTATCCACAAAGGGCTGGTGTGGGTGCAGGTTTTCCACCCAATCAATGGTTAGAATTGATACTTGCATCAACAACAGCCCTCTGTGGATAAGATTGAACACCCCTGCTGTACACACTACCATATCTGTTCACACCATACCCTGTCCTACACCCTACCATACCATGTACACACTACCATATCTGTTCACAACCTACCCTGTCCTACACCCTACCATACCATGTACACACTACCATATCTGTTCACAACCTACCCTGTCCTACACCCTACCATACCATGTACACACTACCATATCTGTTCACAACCTACCCTGTCCTACACCCTACCATACCATGTACACACTACCATATCTGTTCACAACCTACCCTGTCCTACACCCTACCATACCATGTACACACTACCATATCTGTTCACACCATACCCTGTCCTACACCCTACCATACCATGTACACACTACCATATCTGTTCACACCATACCCTGTCCTACACCCTACCATACCATGTACACACTACCATATCTGTTCACAACCTACCCTGTCCTACACCCTACCATACCATGTACACACTACCATATCTGTTCACAACCTACCCTGTCCTACACCCTACCATACCATGTACACACTACCATATCTGTTCACACCATACCCTGTCCTACACCCTACCATACCATGTACACACTACCATATCTGTTCACACCATACCCTGTCCTACACCCTACCATATCATGTACACACTACCATGCCCTATCATACTCAAACCTGTTACACACACATCAAGTTTTTCACACACAAACAGTTATATTCTCCTCCCACATTCTCATATGCTATGTATTGATACTCGAATCAAATCTCTCTAAGGCTCTATATCTAACCCTAGCTGTTATTGTTTTGTTTATGACATATTCATAACACATTAGCACCAGCAATTAAAGAAGGCATATAAATAAACTCACTGATGTAATGAGTGTGAATGAAGTGAATTATGTACTCTATCATCCTTTCCCCTCCTTTCGAGGAAGAGCTTAGATGGACTAAACACACATTATCCAGTCTAAGTACAAAATACACCAAACAATGACAGAATGTTTTAAATACAAATTAAATAGGGTTTTTATTAAAGGGATTGTTATTCACCTATAACATGACATGAAGTAGACCATAACAGACTTGAAACTATTGAAAAATAAATAAATACAGCTGCATATCTACCTTTAAGCATGTCTGTGTTGCTGAGGGCAAGGCTGCCAAGTTTACGCCCCTGCCAGTGGCAACAACAGCTCCTTGTCTAGCCTTAGGCCTTAAAGCCAACACAAAACAAATATTGAAAACAACCCATCCATTATAATCAAAATGAAACAAGTTCTGCAAAGGCATGGGCAGATTATAAATATGTTATGAACATATCATCACTTTTTTATTTTAGTTTCGTGAACACTTACAAAATACTATTATTTAACACAATCCAGTTAATAAAATAAACATTTTGCCTTTTAGTCACATAGAAATAATTCAGTATTGAAATTAAAGCAAGTATAATTCTAATATTTTTGTGTGTGTAAAAATCACAAAAACTGAATTACTCTCAGTGTTATTGCTCAACCCTGTCATTGTCACGCTATTGACGGAGATGAGTTGTTGTACTATAAATATTAGAGTTCAGCTCTGTCATTTATTATCACAGCCATCACTAATCTACAATCTGTTGGGGTCCCAAAGGTTTCTATACGTGGAGAAAATGAACTCTTTTTAGTATGTTTTTCAGCTTTATTTACAAAACATCGTTTACATGATTGGCATTTTTTTGTGAATGCACACAGAGTCATCTCTCCCACTCATGATGAACTTGTGTTCACATGTGTTTGGTGTTATGTTTATCACATCACCTTGTTATAGCTTCCTGATCCAGCCATGAGAATATATTCTTCTTTTGTCAAAGGCGTTTTTCAAGGCTATCTAAAACATGTTAAAGTACAAAAACAGGTTAAAAACTGTTAATTTCAGGCATAATTTAAAAAGAAAGAAAGAAAGAAAGAAAGAAAGAAAGAAAGAAAGAAAGAAAGAAAGAAAGAAAGAAAGAAAATATTGTATTTTGTACAGGGCAATATTGAACAAATATTGTATAATGTACATTTGATATATTTGAATCATATTCAAATAATTGAATTACAAGGAGATATTATTTTTTGAGGCAGGTGTCAGTCTGACTTGCAGGCAGGTTTATTGCAGCAAGTGGAAAATATCCAAAATGATGATCTTAAAGCAGGGTCAAATAAAAACAGGCATGGGTCAAGGAATCAAAAAAAAAAAAAAAAAAAACGTAAGTAAAAGACAACTGACTTGATGGCATGAACACATTCTTTCTTACCTCAACACCGGAAAAGTGCCCTGACAGCCACATTCATATTCTTTCTTATTTGCTTTGTAGGTCTGAATCAAAACATGGGGGGGAAAAAATTATCCAAGAGATCGTTTTTTGGTTCTGGCAAGGAAGAATTTATGGAGGCTAACATCAGAAAAACTCCAAGATGAAAGACAGCACTTCTGCTGGCAATTACAATTACTTTTATTATTTTGCATAGTGGAGATTCAATAGCAGGAAACGTTACAATAAATTACAGAGTAAATTATGGTCTCAAGCAATTCTGCCAATTTTAAGAGTGATAACCAAATAATAAGCAAGTATTGACAATTCGTGTGTATAACTGCTTGTTAGTTCTCTGCATACAAAGTGTATAAAGTTTCATAACTTTGTGAGTGTTGTCTTAATGATTTGCATTTTCTCCACATCTGTTCCTGCAATTAAGCAAAACTCAACCACCCAATTCATGTTTTGTTGCTTTAAATTTCTTGCTGCAGTTTTGTTTCCATGCTCTGTACTTTCTGTAGTTCCTGTTAGCGTAGAGTTGAATTTGTGTGTGCAGCTCACCTAGTACTTGAGCATGTAAATATGCTCATTCGTCTGTATGTGCAGACTTTCACCGGTAAAGGTATAGCAAATACACTTCAGTCCTTCTCCAGGCTGTTATTTAGTGCACGTACGGCCTTGATTCTTAACTAAAGCCATGTACATCATATACATATACCATTAGGAATCAAAGCCTTACATGCACTTAATAACTTCTAGCCTAGAGAAGGCGTGAAGTGAATAAAGGAGAAAGGATAGAAGGACATCTGCACATACGGATGAATGAGCAAAATTATATGCTCTGGTATGTGTTAACAAAGGCACGTGGAAGATCCTTTGCAAAGATCCGGCTACATCTATCCAAACACTTAGAATAAATTGGATTCTTGAACAATGAAGGAAAAAAAAAAGAAAAAGCATCAATGTTGATCAATAGCAGTGGCAAAAGTCAGTACTAATTTATGTGGCTGTTGATCATTAGTCAGTGCAAGAATTTTGCTTTCTTTCTGTCTAGTAGTTTATTTTTATATATAAGCCTGTCAAAATTTCTATGAGAAATATCAAAATCTATATCAGAAATCACAAATGAATATATCTATTAGCAGAATGTAGAGATATTAAAGTAAGTAGTAAATGTTATAAATGGTATGTTATATACTGCTTAAATATTCAGTATATATGCTGAATATACTGGTTTCATTTAAGAGTACATTAGGCCTTTATAACACATAAGCATGCATGAGCCTCAATATTTCTTACTGAAGTAATAAGCATACTGAAGGCTATATACAGTACAGTATTATGCTTCTGGCAAACCTGCTTCATCATTGAATGAAAAGGAGAAGAGGTCGAATGCTAAAGTCTGTTGTATCTGTAAGTATGTTTTAAACCTTATCTTGGAAATTAGTGTTTTGTCTTTACTGTTAGGACCCTCATGAAGTATTAATTAATTAACTGATGTTCTATTGAACTGAATGCTTTTAAAATCAGTCCATTTTGACAAAATTTTTGTGAATTTCCCTTTGGGAAGAATAAAGTATCTATCTATCTATCTATCTATCTATCTATCTATCTATCTATCTATCTATCTATCTATCTATCTATCTATCTATCTATCTCAAAAGGGTAAGTCATGCTTCTATAGAATATTATAGAAACATAAAAAATGGTCAAAACCTTGCAGGATGCAGTAATGTATCATATGTTAACGTGTTTTGTTTTATAAATGAACAGCTTAGAAAAGGTGTAGATTCAAAAGACCAATATCCAAATATATCTAAAATTTAACTAATATTCAAGTGACTTTGCCAGTGAAGAGGTGTGTGTTCGATATACATTATTGGCTAAGAAAAAAATCCATGTTAGTTTTCTTGGTCTTAAAGCCTCTGTCATGTGCTTATTAAGGCATGAGTAAGTGTTTTGTCTTTGCATCAACTTAAAGATACGGCTTAATCAATGACAGGGTTAGCAAAAACTGAGTTGCAATCATTATATCTTTTACAGAGCGGCTTTGATTTGGTCTTCGTCTAAAGCAGTCTTTGGCAGAGCAGGGTTGGGGGCAATTGAATTAATCTCACTCTGTGAAAGTGAGTAGCACCTTGGAGCTTTTCTATTCAATAAAAGCCCTTTCATTTACTCATCATGCTCTTTTTATCATTCATTCTTCAGTTAACCTTTTTTTCCTCACTTAATGTGAAGGAGGAGGAATGACTGAAGGAATGGCACAGTTTGAAAACATGGTGAATTTTCTAAATTATCCCTGTATAGCTGTATTATTGAAATTCAAGGAAATAATGTTGTGTTTTATAAGCATATATGCGCATATATTGCTGCTCTGCTCTGCCTTAAACATTTATTGCAACATCTTGTGTAAAAGATAAGCACAACATCCTGGGTTCCTGCTGAATGAAGATCTGAGGGTTTGTTTTCCGTGGACAAAAAATTGTGCAGTTTTGTAATGAGTGGTCCCTAATTCCAGATAAGATCAGAAGCTGAGGTCTGAACAGAGTCTTGCCAGATCAGGCTAAGAGACAGGCAGCTCCAGTCCTATGGAGGTAATGAAGATCAATAGTACAGAGGATGAGAGCAGGCTGTGATCCAGGAACTGTCTCACAGTCACGGGCCAAGGCACTATTGATTTTACCTGCACTACCACCATCTGATAAAGAGGCTTTCAAGATTCTTGCGTTAAAAATGCACAGAACAGGACCAAAGCTGAATCTTTTTTTCTAATGCTGCCCTCTGTTTATAAGAGATACAGCAATTTATTATTTCTCTTAAAACATTATAACGCATATAGAACTTATTGTCTTAGTATATCTTCTAGTATGTCATTTTAAAATGTCATGTTAGCATGAAATATCACTAGCCATCAGCTCACATGCTTCACTAATCACCTCACCTGAGTCTTATTATGCTTTTGTTAAGCAACCTGTAAAGTTGTGTTGGCTTTGGGTGTTCCTTTGGGTGCGTCTCAGTCAGCTTCCTAGTTCAGTAGTCAGGGTACAGATCAGGGAGTTGGCCATTTTAAGGGCTGTCGCAATCACAAAATCCCTCCAGCGCACTGGAATGTTTGCTCAGTAAAAAAAATTCAACGCCGCAAAAAACAAAAGGGGGATCAATTCTCATGTACTTAAAGCCTCTCAACTAAAAAAAATGATTTATAAGTAGCTTGTTTTCATTTCTGTAGCTCTGTACTGATTATGTACATTAGTGATTTTTAATTTTGTTTGATGTTCTATATACGGTTTGTTTGATCTCACACACACACACACACACACACACCATACAGATGACTTGAAACATAAAGAGGGTAAACCAAGGCCAAGAAGCCTTAAAGCCAATACAAAACGAAATATTTAACAAACAAGTCATTAACAAACAACTCATCAAAATTAAATAATATAATAAGAAAATAAATAAACTTATTTGGGGGTTTTCAATTATTTAAATGAATTAATTTAGTGCAGAACTTAAAGAAGAAGTTAAGTTAAATGTTTTAAAAACATTCTTTTTTTCATATTTATTGAACCACTGAGTCATTTGTTCCAGTGTGTACAGATTGGCCCAGACAGCGGCCTGTGGTTTGCCTGCTGAGGCGTCTTCTTCACGGTTGTAGGAACAGAGAAATAGAAGACTGAAAGTGGCACATTTGCTGCACTGCTGGGATCAGAGTGTGAAATTTTTTGGTAAAGATTTGCCTTTAAGCATGGGCTAGCAGCCATGAAACTCTTCATGCATTGTGCAAGGTGAACAGGCTGGTGATGCAGTTTCTATAAATGGAAAGTGAAACTTTCTCTCTGTCTCAATCCTTTGAAGTCATTATGAAGTCAAAGTGGGGGATGCAGAGCAATATAAGTGTACAGAAATGTAACATGACACTACATGTGGGCTGGGACTGTGGTGCAGTAAGTAGCATTGTGATCTTTCTATGGTGCAGTAAGTAGCATTGTGATCTCCAGGGCCTGGGGTTTCATCCTGAACTTGGGTTACAGGGGTTTCCTCTGGGTAATTCATACAAGCTTAAAAAAAAATTGGTAGGTAGGTTTGTTTTCCCTTATGTCGAGGTCAAAGTGGTCGGCTCACCATTGCTTCCACACTGCACGACTATCTGGGGTAGCATTCAGTCGCTGCTGTGTTCACACTGCACGATGGATCGGGGACAGGAGCTTTCACACTGCATGACTTCACACTAGGAAGAATCTCCAACAGCTCTGTCTGGTCCACAAACTGCATTTCACAATCAAACGTAAGCGAGAAGTGATAAAGAAACAACACAAGATCACACGTAAGATCAGAGTTCTCACATGAGACTGGAAATGGAACCCCGCAAAAAGTTTTCGATCCAAATGGTCAGTTCAGGGAACAAGGATTGTTCACTCTGCAGAATTTAACAAATGAATAATTTTGCAATGTGCTGCTGGCTATTTAAAACAATTACTCTGATAAAAACCTATAAACTCCACTGACGATGCCATCATCACAACCCTCCATCTGGCCCTCACCCACCTGGATCATAAGGACTCGTACGTACGAATGCTGTTCATAGACTTCAGTTCAGCATTCTACACAATCATCCCTCAGCACCTGATTGAGAAGCTGAGCCTGCTGGGCCTGAACACCTCCCTCTGTAACTGGATCGTGGACTTCTTGACTGGGAGACCTCAGTCAGTCCGGATAGGGAACTGCACCTCCAGCACCACCACACTGAGCACTGGAGCCCCTCAGGGCTGTGAGCTCAGTCTACTGCTGTTCATTCTGCTGACTCACGACTGTGCAGCAATGCACACGTTGCACTTTATGTAGCTAAGACAAACTTCTGTCTTAGCTCTGTGTTGTTGTTTTATGTTGTATGTTCGTTATGTAGCACCAGGGTACTGGAGAAACTGTTTCATTTCACTGTGTATTGCACCAGCTATACTGTATGTGGTTGAAATGACAATAAAAGCTCCTTGACTTGACTTGACTTGAAACACTATTAAACTATAATATTGTGCTCAAACTGAAGCCATGCTTGCTGATATTGTGGTCTATAACTCCTCCCCGAACTGACCGCTGCCCTGTATCTCTCTCTGTCATTGGCTGTAGGTCATCGCCAACATATGTTTCAGTCAGAACTCCTTCCACACTGCACGATTTTAGGTAGCTAACAGGTCCAGAAATTAAGCATGTCAAATATTTCACAAGCATCAGCAACACATTGGCGATTCTCTCTCTCTTTGGTAGAGAGAATGCATTCACACTGCATGACTGTCACTCGCATGCACGAGTTCCGATTTGCCTGGATTTCAGGCATTCTTCGATTTCACAAAATCTTTCAGCGGCTGAAAATCAGGGCTAAAATCACACAGTGTGAACTCGGTATTAGGTGTGATTAAGAGTGTAGATATGTGTGTCTGAGAGAGATAACATGCTACTGACTGAAGTTCCATTTAAAGACATTTCATGGATATTTTCAAATAAATAAATAAATAAATAAATAAATAAATAAATAAATAATAATAATAATAATAATAATACAGTCATTACTCTTGTATGTTACAACAGATCTAGTAGAATAAAATAACTGAAATTACAATTCATGGAAAAATGATATTTGTTGTTTTGGCATTAGCCATACAGTAGACTATTATGATCTCCACCTAACATTTAGTTAAGTAGCCTGGATTTGTCACATATACATTTATATGTACATTTAAATTTCCATTGGGATGAATAAAGTGTCTATCTATCTAGTTAGTTAGTTAGCCATCCATCCATCCATCCATCCATCACTGCACAGTGAAATTCTTTCTTTGCATATCCCATCATTGGGGGTTCGAGTTCAGAGCACAGGGTCAGCCATGATGCAGTTGGGGCCTTGCTCAAAGGCCCTATAGTGGCAGCTTGGCAGTGTTGGGGCTTGAACCCCAATCTTCCAATCAATGACCCAGAGCCTTAACCACTTGAGCTGTCACCACCCCTTAATACTTAATGTCTGTAAGAATTTTAAATCTGTTTTATTAATCACACTAATTGATGTTCTCAGCACTGCTTTCAAGCTCCACACTTTTTGGCTTCCTTGTAAACAAAAAGAATGGAGGTAAAATATTACTGCTGGGCAGAACAAGGGATATTATCCACTGTGCCAGATCATCAGAGCCACATGGCACATTCCTCCCACTAATCCTCTTTAGAGGAGACGCAGAACAAGAGCTTATGGCAACAGTCACATTCTCTATTTCTCCTTTATCTCAGTTTCTGAATGTCACTCTTGAGGGAAGTGATGTTGCTCCAATGAGGAATGATAAAACATTTGACAGGACATGATGTCTGGCAGCTCGACTCTGTCTGACTCCCACCATGACTACATGATTCATCTGCTCTAAAGTGCACTCTCTACATCCTGGGGCAAGAGTCTGGAGTCAGAGAATTAATTGCCAAATTGACTGTATCAAAAAAATACAGCACTTTTTTTAAAATAGAGAAATACCAGAAGTTTTCACGTGTGTAAAAGAAAATAATGAGATTTTATGTGTGTGTGTATGTGAGAGTGTATGTGTTTTTGTGTGTGTGTGTGTGTGTGTGAGAGAGAGAGAGAGAGAGAGAGAGAGAGAGTGTCTGTTAGATTGTGTGTGTGTGTGAGCTTGTGTGAAAGTGTGTGTGTGTGTAAGATTGTGTCTGAAAGTGTGTGTGTGTGTGAGAGAGAGAGAGAGAGAGAGAGAGAGTGTGTATGTTAGATTGTGTGTGTGTGTCTGAAAGTGAGTGTGTGTGTGTTGTGTGTGCTTGTGTATGTGTGTGTGTGTAAGACTGTGTCTGAAAGTGTGTGTGTGTGTTGTATGTGCGAGCGTGTGTCTGTGTGTGTTTGTGAGTATGTGTGTGTGTGTGTGTGTCTGAAAGTGAGTGAGTGTGTGTGTGTGTGTGTGTAAAAGTGAGTGAGAGTGAATGTGTATAGATATTTTTTTCTTTGTAGCAGAGCTGTGTTTGAGAGTAAAAGAGTGTAAAGTGTTGCATCTTTCCATTGGAACTCTCTCACCTGGGTCTGATTGTAAACATTAAACCTCAGATTGTCCGCTGGGCATAAATAAAGTTTTTTTTTTAAATTTGAATTTGCTCTCCATCATCTCTGCTCTGATGTCCTGATGCAGAACATCCAGAACTCTCCTTCTGGTTACCACATTCAAAAATCAACACAAACTGCGTTACCATCGCACACACACACATGCAAACATACACACTTGCTTGGATTCATGGGAATTTCACCTAGGAAATGCCGAGATATCTTCAGAGCATGTCGAGGACACGTGACAGGAAACCCAGCAGCCCTCTGCCTCAGGTACGAACTCTCCTCTCTCTCTTTCCTCTGCTCACTAACTCACTATTGCAATCAGACTAAACCTTATTCTTGTTTTGTTGTTTCTTTTTTTAATTATTTTTAGTTTAGGTTGTGAGGAAGAGGAAAGAGGAAAAGCACGAAGTTGGACAGGAAGTGACCAAACCTGAGAAAAAGCGTTTGGTTGAAAGTGCTGCTCTGGTGTCTGTCCACTTCTGACAAAAGAGTGAGTTATTGTTATTATTATTATTATTAGTAGTAGTAGTATTTAATAAATGTAACAACACCTGAATAAAAACATAAAGCTTGCTGATAAAAGCGTGACGTGATTAAACAGGAAATTTCTCAGAGGTAGAAGCGAAAAAAACTGACCAGTATAATGGCTAAGCATGGATGAGTGTGAATTTAGTGAGAAAAAAAGAAACTTAGATTAGTTTAGATTAGATTAGATTCAACTTTATTGTCATTGCACATGTGTAGAGAAAAAAAGAAAGCTATGCACAGTAACCAGGTGATGATGGAACCCAAGCACAACTGCTGTTTTTTAAAAGAAAACACAGTAATCTCTGTCTATCCATTTGTCTATCTATTTGTCTATCTATTTGTCTATCTATTTGTCTATCTATCTATCTATCTATCTATCTATCTATCTATCTATCTATCTATCTATCTATCTATCTATCTATCTATCTATCTATCTATCTATCTATCTATCTATTTAATCTGTGTGTAAACGTTTGTACTTGACGAACTGCACTAAACATTTTGGTCAGATTTATAAAAGTATTGGTGGAGTATTTCTTTATACAGTATACTGATAAACACCAATCACCAAGTCTCTTTTGCCTTTCATAAAAATAAAATAAATAAAAAATCGATATTTAACTCTATCCCTCTAGTAGCTGAAGAACTTTAATAAATATAAATAAATAAATAAATAAATAAATAAATAAATAAATAAATAAATAAATAGGGTTACGTTTGGGCCCCACATTGATACCTGCTGGCATAAAAGACCTGGAAAAAGGTCTCCCATTTAAAGTTAGAATGCAAAATCTGCCCACTGCTTGGGCCTTTGTTCAGTTGTATAAAAATGAATAAATAAATGTAAGTAAATGAAAGACCTGAAGCTGCTTGTAAAAGGGGGTTCAGTCTGCATAGGAACAAACTGAATTCCAGACTCTTGTTATGTTTCTTATTTCAGATTCCAAGCAGGCAGAGGATCACAGCAGCTCAGACGGCCGAATTGCAGAAGCTGAAGCCATATCTGGAAAGGCGTTACTTTGTGAATGCCACAGTGCTTTCTAAATGCCATCCCTGTCCTCCTGGGTTTGCTGCTGCCCGGGAGAAGAGCTCGGCCGGTGAGTCCCTGCCGGATCAGCCCATTACGATCCACACTCTTAGTGTTCCAGAGTACCAAAGTCTCTATCACTCAGTGGTGAATCTGAATCTTGTGAAGTCCACCGGAAAGCCACGCCCCTACTACATGGCGCTGGGACTCCATATCAAGCAGCGTCTGTGGGACAAACTCAGATGTCCCTCCGTGAAGGAGGTGGAGCAGGTACAGGACAGTAAGCAGGTGTATTATGCTGAGAAATTCAGTGCACCATCACTAACAAATTTCGCTCCTCATGTAAATGTGGACATCAATGGTGAGTCCTGGCCTAAGAAGCTGAGGTGAACTCGCCAAATCGACCCTGTTCATACAGAACACCATTCCAGTTCACTTTATAGTTTGTTTATAGGTTTTCTTAAATACTTGATTATGTAAATAGAACTGTCTCTATTATTAAAAATTATTATTTGATTAGAATTATTTGAATTTTATTATCAATAAATTTGTTGTAATTTGTAAATTTCTTCCTGTTTGCGTCTTCATTAACACTTCCTGCTCAAAAAACTATACAACCCACATATACAGTCTCCATAAAGTCTTGCCACTATCTCTAACACTCACAGCCCTTCTTGTCTAAAGGTTTTTGATCATGTTAAATAAAATTAGTTAAATTTTTAATTTAGTATAGTATGGTTATAGTTTCAGAAAAAAATACAATAAATAAATAAATTAATATGAACTCTTCCTGTAGCTGAAATTCAAATTCTGTCAATTTAGCTGCTAATTCATCCTTAAACAATTCATACTAACGTTGATAATGTCCCACTTTCTTAAAAACACTTTGCAGGATAAATGAAAATAAGATCTGGATTATACAGGATCAGTATTTTTCTTGTCCAGAACACTTGAGCTACACTGGAAATGCAAAAAGAGGCACCTAAGCTCCTGAGAATTGTGTTTTTTTCCACACCGCAGTCCACATGAGCAGAGAAAATCCTCAACACAGCTGGGAAAAAATCTCCAGTGACGTCGTCATACTCCAAGGACACAATGTGTCCCTAAGGACATCATGCAGCGGACTGTAACACGCAGCCAGGCAGGCAAGCGTTAATACTCCACGCATTATTATGTTATTATATTATTAATGTTAATAACATTAATATGGTGCATTCACATACACAGCTCTGTGTTTATTCCGTATGATAAACAGCTTTAGTATAGCATTGAGTCACAACATAAAATTAAAATCCTGAAACAAACACAGTTAAAAAAATTAATAAAAAGCTTTGCCGGAATTTGGATTGATTTCACAACAGGAAGATGAGATGTTATTAGATTTTATAGCTCACATGTCCAGTTTTACACACAAACACCAAATCTGCCTCCAGAACGTTCTGCTTTAGCTGCCAGAAATGATTTGGAATGCTGTAAATGCTGCTAAACATTATCGCTATTGCAACCAGTAGTACTGTAAGGATGTCTAGTGACCACATGACAGCACTGAGAGTGGAAACGTGGAGTAAAATCACAGTGTGTGTGAACACAGGATTAGGGTTAGACCGCTCTAGCAATCCTAATCCTGAGATGAGAATATGTACCAAAATATTTTTTTATTTATATTTTTAAGCTATAAGTGAATCTGAAGACATTAAAACCGTCTGATCTGGCAGCTTGGGTCACGTGAGCATTAGGTTGTGCTTCACATCCACAAGCAGACAATGAGACATTCTGTGAGACAAACATGTGGTCCTGCTTTCCGTCAGTCACTGCGACTTGTTCATCTCCTGAGTGTCGCACGTGTCATTAAATCTGTCATCCAGAGAGAAAAGACAAACACACGCTGCTCTATGATGTCACTCAGGACAAGACACACTGGCATGATCAACTACTGATCCGGTTTTTACACACTTAAACATGATTACCAGTGGTAGGCAGTAACGAAGTAAATGTAATTCATTATTGCACTTTAAGTATCTTTTTCCAGTATCTATACTTTACTAAAGTATAAACATTTTTGGAGACTTTTTACTTTCTACTCCACTACATTAACAACAATCACAGCGCAGCAAACCCAGCTACAGCACTCACATTATTTTTGAACCAACATAACGTATCTTCTAGGTTTCATTAAAAAGGTGGAGCATTAAAACTGCAGTGTCACAGCCTGAAATCCTGTAGCCTATGAATGGAGAAAAACCCTGACCACATCTCTCTACACTGTATTCCCTAACAGTATAACGAACTCTTTAAAAATAAGTTAATTGTACTTAAAATTGTTTAACAGTTCATTCATCTCAAAACTTTTAAGTGTTTTGACCTCCAATAACTCAAATAAAATAGCTGAAGTCATTCAACTCAAAAATTTTAATTATAACTTCGAAATGATGTAATCTCATTACCAGACTTGTTGTTGTTATTATTATTATTATTATTATTATTATTATTATTATTATTATTATTATTAAAAACAGGGAATAATTGTCTTTAATCCACGGGTTGCATTATGGCATTCTATTTAATAAAATAATGCGAAGAAGAAGAGTCTTGAATTGCAAATGCAATTTATTTAAATTTTAAAACATATAGGTAAAAAATCTCTATAGTACTATAGAAAGAGAGAAACATTTAGACTATCGTGCCGTGTCAGATTATTTATTGTTTTACATAAAGTACTATAATTAACAGCGTATTTGAATTTGGAAACCCGCCATTTTTTAACGGTCGGTCATGCAGGAGTCATTGCCTCAACACGTTTCTCTGGAAATAATATTGGCCATCGTTGCCGTGGTTGCTGCGGGTGGTTTAGCAGTTATAATCTGGTAATTACTTTACAAAACATTCTTACTAATAGACCTAGATTATTTGTATTATCAGGAGCAGTTTACATGTTGTAATGTTATTTTTGTTAGCTGTGTATTATGGGTGAACTAAATGTAACCATGATTTAGGGGTAGACTTGTTATATTTGCTGACATTGTGGCCCTGTTGATTATCGCGGTTACTTGTCTTGAAGCTTTTCAGTTCCAGGAAAAAAAGGTCAATGATTTTGTTCACTCCTACTTTTACCGATGTTCGGAATTAAATTAGTTGTAATCATGCCAAATGTACCTCGTTTTTGTATATCTTTGACATTATATTAATTTATGTTCGGGTTGTAAGGCCAGAGCATACTGAGTAAAATTAAAATTCGTCGGTGAATATATATTGCTAACGACCAAAAGCAAATTATAAAACTCCAGTTGATTTCTGAGGTTGGCATAACTTATTGTGTTCTTGTCTCTGGTCATTTTCATGATTTAGATTTGAATGATGGATTGGAAATGCAAGTTATGTGATTACTCGTCACTTACCCGAGCACAGTTACTTAGGCATTGTGGCTTGCAACATAGCCATTTTTCAAAGCTTAGCCCTTTACCTTGTCTCTATGACTCATGCATTTGCACATTTGTTTCATTCAGTGCACTGAAAATTCATGTATCACGATTTCATAATGAGAAGGATAAGATGCATGCATGTCCAGGAGTCCAGCTGGTGTACAAATGTCCTTTATGTGGGTGCAAGCAACCTTTTTCAGAGAAAACTCTCTTCGGCCATTTAAGAGGGCATTTGAAAACTCATGAAATGGTGATATGCCCATATAAGAATTGTTTTGTCTCTATGCTTGCTTGCAGATTTCTGCAGAATTTCATAGAATAACGAATATCAACTTGAAGAACAGGTTCTATGCAGAGCTGGACAAACATACTCCTCGACTCATGGCTGTCTACAGGCAGAAGGCTGCCCGCACTGGCAAGATAGCAGAAGCATTGAGAAGCATATTTAATGCCTATGATCTTCTGGTAAATTTAAATGTTAATTACAATCATAGTATGTTAATTGGTTAATGGTCACAAGTTTCACTTCATACGGAAACACTGCAAGCTTTGAATTGTGTCACTTTAAATGTATTTCCCATTGTCACCTGTCCTTTATCACTATTTTTTCTCTGTTCTTTTGCACCTCTAATACTTATTTTACAGGAGCACTTCGATATCAATAACAGACGCACAGCTGCACTTCGAGCTCTCCCTGTTTACTTGCGTGAAGATGACTCTGTCTTTTTCAAGACGTGGAATGTAGGTTTTATATATCTCATATGACTTATAAAATTATTTATCTGCTTATGTTCATGAAGTTCCCTCATGTTTTTTTAGACTGAAGAGATGGAAGAGCCAGACATTGCAGATTCAGCTGTAGCTCTTCTAAGCATGGTGAATGGAGACTCAAGGTCCACTGTTCAGTTTGACCCTGCTGGGATCGCTATTGTGCTGGAAGGTGACATTATTCTGAGGGACATTTCCAGGATGTCTGATGCTTTTCTTTTGATATTTGGTATGATATATGCATTACATCTGGATTATCCAAAAGAGCTGACTCACACCTTCAACTTCATTCAAAAAGTGTTACTGGGCTTAGATGACTCAAAGCCACTAGCACCCCGATTGCTAAGCCTTAAAAATGATCTACTGATAAAGGAGTAAGAGATGTGAATGTACGATCCCTGTACACTTCATTTTCTTTCTTTCTTTTTCTTTTTTCCAGTTGTGACTAATATGGTAATGTTCTGTTTAAATATTTGAAGATTTGAAATATAGAAGTTTTGAAATATTCCATGACACAGGAAAAAAAAACTGAGTAAGAGATTTTTACTCATCGATTATTATTTCACTTGTTTTGACTAATACAGTTACGGTATATTGTAACTGAGCTCAGGTTTTCAAAGTTTTCAGAAAACAGATTTTTTTGTGTTCATGTGTATTTATTTTTGTTTAAGGGCAGAAAACTATTCTGTTGTATATTTCCAGAATTTCTACATATTGTGTCACTTTATTTATTTATTTTTTTTCAAAAGCTAATGACAAGATGTTAATTCATGAAGATTGAATGCTCCTTTTGATTGAAATATTGAATTCCTATTGCAAAGTAAAACATTTGCTTCTGCATATGGAGTTGAAAAGTCTCAAGTTTAAGAATGAGATTTTGTTATTGAATGTAAATTTTGAGGTAATATTTCTTAAGTTTTTTTTACTTTTAATTAATGAAAATTTTACTTTTAGGGAATTAAAAACTGTAAGTATTGAATACTTAAAAATATATAACAAACATGTAATATCTTTAATTTTCGATAAATTTAATTAATTGAGCTTATTTATTATGAACAAAAAAAGTTTATTCAAATAAATAATTTTGAGTTAATCTGTTCTTATGTATTAAGTGTACTTAATTTAAAACAATTAAGTTTATCTACTTATAAAAAATTGAGGATACTTATTACCTCAAAACTTTTGAGTTATCTTAACTTGCCGGGGTTTGCAGTGTACCTGAACCCCCATGACCCGTGACCTGACCTGCAGGATTTGTTTAAAAGAGAAGTTCACTTTTAGAACAAAAATTTACCAATAATTTACTCACCCCCTTGTCGTTGGACATAACAAGACTGGTCAAAAAAAAAATTTCTTTAAAAAATCCTGAGTGATTGAAGCTGTGGTTGCTCTCTCTGCATCTGGATATCAACACACCTATACATTCTCTTTTTACCTTTGTGATAGGAAAGAGCATTTGATTTATTTGCGCTTCCTTGGTCTTTGCACATTCCCTTTGTTAACACTGGGTCTGTAGTTCTGCCTACATCACACGTGACATTCTGACGTGATTATATAGTATGTAGTTTCATGGACATGTATCCCATAGCTAGTGCTAGACAAGCTTTTGTGGTTAAATATTATACAATTTTTTATTTTTATAAGAAAGTGACAGAATGTTTCACTAGATAAGACCCTTCTTTTGTTGGCAGGGATCATTTAGAGCTCTCTGAAGCTGCATTTAAACTGCATTTTGGAAGTTCAAACTCGTGGGCACCGTTGAAGTCCACTATATGGAGAAAAATCCTGAAATGTTTTCCTCAAAGAACATAATTTCTTTACGAATGAAGAAAGAAAGACATGAACAACTTGGATGACAAGGGAGTGGGTAAATTATTTGTCAATTTTTGTTCTGGAAGTGAACTTCTCCTTTAAGTGTCTACGAAATGAGGAAAATGTGGGACTACAGGACAGTCATTGCAGAGATAAGGGAAGCGTTCAAGGACAGACTTCCTGAGGATGTCAGGTATTATTTTATTGTACATATGGGCTATATAAGTTAGAGTTCATAAATTTATTGCTTTGATTTTATTTAACTGAATTTTATTTTTACTTGTGTTTTTCAGCACTGAACTTTTGATGCCATGTGGAAACTAATTGGTTTCTCCAAAGTTGCGTGAGGGACAGGAACTGAATGGCTTTATGATTTACAGTTTTCAGATCAAAGGTAGTATATATTTGGCCATCAAGCATTCTTACAGTTCTGGTAAGCCATTACAAATGTAATGTGAAACAGTACTTGCTGTTTGGTTGTAGCATACACGTTTGGCTTAAGCCCAACCTCTTTTTTTCTCTGTATGTTCTTGCTTTTGCTATGTAGTATTTTCCTAACAAGGTAAAGACTCTTTTGGGAGGTGAGGTTCTTACAACTTTAAGGGTTTTTTTGAAGGTTAAGGCTTGGTTTTAGGGTTAGGATCAGAATTAGGCTAAGGTAAGGGTAAGCATTAGGCTAAGTCATTGAGTGCCCTCACAAAGATGGAAAGTATGTGTGTGTGTGTGTGTGTTTATTGAATTATTTACATTTTTGTTTTGTTTTAGTTTGATAGCACTGATTCAAAAAACAGCTATGTTGAGGTTGACACTACAACATCCAGTCACAGAGCTACCACTGACAATCACACCAGCAGCTATATGACTACAAGGGCCAGGGGAAAACTGAGAGCAAGCACTGCATCAGAGGAAGAATCCAGTGACACCATGACTAGAGGGAACCAGTCCAGTAACACTGTGAACCAGAAGTGTACCAGCCAACTGCATCACAGCAAGCATCCACTGTCTCTGATTCAGATGGCACAGTGAACCAGATTCAATCAACCAGCAATCAGTTGTAGACAAAGTACATATCTCCTGTACTTAAGTGAAAGTACAGATACTCTAGTTACTCCAGTATAAGTAGAAGTCCTCATTTTGGACTTCAATTTGGACCTAATTTCTACTCGAGTTACAAAACTACTTGTATCCAAATGTACTTAACAGAGAAGTTCACTTTCAGAACAAAAATATACAAATAATTTACTCACCCTCGTCATCCAAGATAACCCACGTAATCACGTCGGAAGGTCACGTGCGATGTAGGGGGACCAAAGACCTAGTGTTTACTAGTGTGGAGAGGGAGGACCGCTCCGAAGTTATTGCATGAGGAATGACACAAAGTTATATGTACCTTTTTGTTAGTAAAGAGCGTTTGACTTATTTGCACTTCCTTGGTCTTTGCACGTTCGCTTTGTAAACACAGGGTCTGTATTTCGTGATTACGTAGTTCGTAGCATCGCGGACGCACATCCCAGAGCTAGTGCTAGACGAGCTTTTGTGGTTAAAAAGTATACAATTTTTTATTTTTCTTCTTCCTTGGCTGAGATCGTATAGAGCACTTTGAAGCTGCATTTAAACTGCATTTTGGAAGTTCAAACTCTCGGGTACCATTGAAGTCCACTATATGGAGAAAAATCCTGAAATATTTCCTCAAAAAACATCATTTCTTTTCGACTGAAGAAAGAAAGACATGAACATCTTGGATGACAAGGGGCTGAGTAAATTATTTGTAGATTTTTGTTCTGGAAGTGAACTTCTCCTTGAAGTAAAAAAGTACTACATTTATCCGAGCTCTAATGTTGCCATTTTTTGTAATTAACTTTTCATTTTATGTGAGAAGAATCTGTCACTCTACTCACACATGCCTGTTAATACAAGGTCTTAGAAATAATCATGATAATGTCACTTATCCTTATTCTGAATCAAGGCGCACAAGGGGAACATGGGTCTGTAAAATAGCAGGACTTGAGATCAGTTTAGTTTTCCTAAGATTTAAGTTATACTTAAAATAGTAACAAATTAAAACCTGATAAAACACTTTAGTGTGTGTGTGTGTGTGTGTGTGTGTGTGTGTGAGTCCCAGTGTTTACAGGGCTCAGGTATTTGTGCATGGACACTACACAAGAACAAGGACTCTTATATAAAGACAGGGTCTGTGGCTCGTAAACTGATTCCTAAAATATATCAATCACAGCAGAAGAAAATATGAAGTACTACCGCAGGATAGTCCATCGTAGGCTACAGGATTTCAGGCTGTGACACTGCAGTTTTAATGCTCTACCCAACTGTTTGTCCACGCACTGCATTTAAAACCCAAAAGATACGTTACTTTGGTTCAGAAATACAGCACGGGCTGCAGCTCAGTTTCCTGCACTGTGATTGGCCAACTGCTTTTTTTTTTTTTTTTTTAAATACAAGTAAGGTGAGGTGTGGGATAATGTAGTGGAGTAGAAAGTACAATATGTTACTTCAAAATGTAGTGGAGTGAAAGTAAAAAGTCTCCAAAAAATGTATATACTTCAGCAGTGGTGTAGTGGTCCCTGGAGAAGTGGGAATACGCCATATACCTGCATATACCCTGCACTATACCACTGTCTCTGTCACTGTCAGCACCCTCTCTCAGGGTGGGGGAGGAACCGGGAACGGGCACTTGGCTGACGTTAGCTGTGCTGCTGTCTAGGTCGATATCGTTAGCTGAGCTGCTGGCTAACAGCACCAATGTAGCATTGCGAGGTCGTTGTAATTTGCAAAGTAGTTTGCTTTATCCTTCTTATTAATTTCATTAATTGAAATAGCGAACAAAATGACAGGCCGCGAATCAGGTAATGATTGACAATGCTCTGATCCAATGGCGTTGGGCATTGTCAGATTGCCGGGGGTGGAGCGGTTGCTATCATATTTCAAGAGAAGCCGGCACCTCAGTCCTGAATGCATCATTGTCTTTACTGGGTGTTTTTAGGGAATATTTGCATTTATTCACAATTTAATTGGGTTAGCTACTCATGTGATGATCTTTCATGATTTTCACTAATGCAGGAAACAACTGAATGATGCGCATCAGAGGGGATTTAGAAGTGGGTATACACAAAACCGACTGATAAAGTAGTGGGTATATGCCGTATACCTGCGTATACCCTGCACTACACCACTGTACTTCAGTAAAGTACAGATACTGGAAAAAGATAAGTACAGTAACGAATGACATTTAATTCGTTACTGCCTACCACTGCCAGCAATGAATCCCATTTCCTGCGTTTGCATAAATATAGGGACATTTATGGTGATACAAAATCCAGAAAATTGTTAAGTTGGTTATAATGATAAATTATGTCGAAAAGAATAGTATAGGCTACTAAACTATGTATATAAAGAAGATGTCTTACTTTCTTTATTGTTTAATAGGGACCGATCGGCAAGCCTTGAGAGAATCATTTTATAAAGTCAAAAAAGTTCACCATTAATGTTTTGTGTGTGAATAGAATGTAAATAATGTGAGAATCAATTTCTACTGTTTACCTCAAACTAACCACTGTACCTGAAAATGTAAAATAAATCACCTGTTGCACCGGACGTTTGTCAGAGACACATCCACCAAACCGCAGGGGTTTAGAATAGGAAAAGCAGAAAGCTTTTAAGAACTGTGTGTGTGATGAATCACTGTTTTATAGTGATTATCAATTGCAGGTAGACAGCAGAAAAATGTATATGTAATTATATGAAAATGTTGATCATTACTTTAATAATTGTCTTTCATGCATAAACAACCACCTTTAGTTGTTATTATATATTGAACAAATTATTTACGTTCCTGGTGCTAATTTTCTGTGCAGAAAATTATACCTAAAGTGATCACATAAAGCACAAATACCTTAAAGTAGCATTTTTATGCATCCAGCTCTGTATTACACAAGGGTAGGAAGTAACAATCTTTAATTGCTTTCATCGCTGACTGTGCTGCAACTGCAATACCTGTTCATTAGAACTTTCAGAGAGCTATTTTTCGAGTGTGCACACGACATTCCTGGATATATATATATATATATATATATATATATATATATATATATATATATATATATATATATACATATATATATATATATATATATATATATATATATATATATATATATATATATACACTATATTGCCAAAAGTATTCGCTCACCCATCCAAATAATCAGAATCAGGTGTTCCAATCACTTCCATGGCCACAGGTGTATAAAATCAAGCACCTAGGCATGCAGACTGTTTTTACAAACATTTGTGAAAGAATGGGTCACTCTCAGGAGCTCAGTGAATTCCAGTGTGGAACTGTGATAGGATGCCACCTGTGCAACAAATCCAGTCGTGAAATTTCCTCGCTCCTAAATATTCCACAGTCAACTGTCAGCTGTATTATAAGAACGTGGAAGTGTTTGGGAACGACAGCAACTCAGCCACGAAGTGGTAGGCCACGTAAACTGACGGAGCGGGGTCAGCGGATGCTGAGGCACATAGTGCGAAGAGGTCGCCAACTTTCTGCAGAGTCAATCGCTACAGACCTCCAAACTTCATGTGGCCTTCAGATTAGCTCAAGAACAGTGTGCAGAGAGCTTCATGGAATGGGTTTCCATGGCCGAGCAGCTGCATCCAAGCCATACATCACAAAGTGCAATGCAAAGCGTTGGATGCAGTGGTGTAAAGCACGCCGCCACTGGACTCTAGAGCAGTGGAGACGCGTTCTCTGGAGTGACGAATCGCGCTTCTCCATCTGGCAATCTGATGGACGAGTCTCAGTTTGCCGGTTGCCAGGAGAACGGTACTTGTCTGACTGCATTGTGCCAAGTGTAAAGTTTGGTGGAGGGGGGATTATGGTGTGGGGTTGTTTTTCAGGAGCTGGGCTTGGCCCCTTAGTTCCAGTGAAAGGAACTCTGAATGCTTCAGCATACCAAGACATTTTGGACAATTCCATGCTCCCAACTTTGTGGGAACAGTTTGGAGCTGGCCCCTTCCTCTTCCAACATGACTGTGCACCAGTGCACAAAGCAAGGTCCATAAAGACATGGATGACAGAGTCTGGTGTGGATGAACTTGACTGGCCTGCACAGAGTCCTGACCTCAATCCGAGAGAACGCCTTTGGGATGAATTAGAGCAGAGACTGAGAGCCAGACCTTCTCGTCCAACATCAGTGTGTGACCTCACAAATGTGCTTCTGGAAGAATGGTCAAAAATTCCCATAAACACACTCCTAAACCTTGTGGACAGCCTTCCCAGAAGAGTTGAAGCTGTTATAGCTGCAAAGGGTGGACAGATGTCATATTGAACCCTATGGATTAGGAATGGGATGTCACTTAATTTCATATGAGAGTCAAGGCAGGTGAGCGAATACTTTTGGCAATATAGTGTATATATATATATCCAGGAATGTCGTGTATATATATAAACAGCTAAAAATACAATGTGTCATTTATTAATATAGTCAAATGTAAGATTTGTCAATTGACTGTAACTGAAAGCTCACGCACTAGTTGCTGATGTGAATACAATGTTTTTTGTCTTCACTGCTGGAATATATATCTTCATTAGCTCAATAAATGATCTGTTAAACATGAGCACATTTATTAAAAAACAGTTTGTTCCATCGTGATCTAAGTTCTGAATCTTATTAAAGAATCCACAAGAGATTTATGGCTGTTTTGGGCTTTGAATTCAATCCAGTTTTACCTATATAGCACTTATAACAATGGATGTTGTCACAAAGCAGCCTTACAGAAATAAATAAATTCAGGATATACATTTTTAATTTATATTTTTATTATTTAATGAACAAGCCAGAGGTGACAGTGGCAACAAAAAAGTCCCTGGGATGATATGAGGAAGAAACCTTCAGAAAATCCAGACTGGAAAGGGAACCTGACCTCATGTGGGTGACACCGGAGAGTGTAATTATAAATAGTTCTCTTATATAACTGTGTACTATATGCACAAAAAAGTGCAATTGTGCATTATTAGCTCCTATGACTTTTATTGTCTTATACTTCAGTTGTCACCTGACAAGATGCATGATCTGTTTTAAAAATTGATTCACTTATTACAAAGGAAGTGGGATTTCCTTTTGCTTGCTTGTGTTCTGTTATCAGACTATATGACTAGTGAAATGTCTCCAAAGTATAGTTGTGTTAGGTTATTATGACCTGTTATATGCTTCCTTTCTTGCTCCATCCCCCCCAACCCCCACTCCCACCACAATGAAATATACACTGAATCTCAGAAAGGCAACGTGTTGTACATTTCTTAACACTCCACCTTAGCTTCACTCTAAATGGGGGTGTCACGGATGTTGGGCTCTGTAACCTCTCACTATATTGTTCCAGTGCCTGAAAATGGCTTTTATTCTGGGCTGAAGATGAGATAAGCCAGTGTCAAGAATGCAGCAGTTCAGCTCTGACATTCACTCGGGGGTTGTTATAAAGGAATAGATTCACATTCCCTAGCTCTCCTATGTTCATTTCCTTGGTGCAAAATCTTACCCTTTCTTTTTCATCTGCTCTGCCTTGGTCTCCGTCTCGATTTTATTATGTTTAGCCCATATCTCTCTACCCTTTACAATTTTCATGTTTCACAAAATCTCATCACATCTTTTGCCGTTCATTCTGTCCCCATTGCTCTCTTACTATCTCATCCCAAACGTTCCCATTCACTTTTCTTTTTTATCCCTTGATGCCAGTCCTTCTGCTTCTGTGCCAACTTTGTGAATGCTGCTGTCATTAGGATAAAGTATGACAACCTTTGGGAATCTGTGCTTCTTCTTCTTCTTCTTCTTCTTCTTCGGCTGAAAATCAGCAGTGCTCAAAGATGGAGGTCTCAGAGCAGATCAGGTTATATAAAAAACATTCTGCAGTTTAATTCTTTACCTCACACACTCTAACCCAGCCAGTATGTGTATGTGTATCTGTTGTGTAGGAGCATAACCAACAAAAATCCCAGTCAGTGACTCATCCTACCTATGAACTATGAGTCCTCTTGGTGTTTGCCCATTGTGCAGTGTGTGGGATAACACTATGACACCTCAGTGCTATCAGGCTCATTTCATCCCACAGCCTGTCACTTTCCCTCTGCATCTTACTTCTCTGGGGTCAGAAACCCATAAATATAAGTTGGATATATATGGTCACAGCTGTTAAGCAGGTCTGACACTTTACCTTCAAATGTCCCCAACACTGTCGTGGATGTTTAAAAACGCTGGACCTGTTCAATACCAGTTAGGGAGCAATAGGCATGTCTTACTGGGATTGTGTTTATGCAGTTGTCCTTTTGCTTCTACTTTTCAATTATTTTTGTGTCCCCTCCCCCCCAAAAAAACTATATACTCTCCAATTTTTCCAAACTTTAAGCATGTCAGAAATCCTATGTATTACACATATGCAGTGTATATTATTGTAAGAAATCTCTAAACGCATAGAAGATATTGGGGGTAAACATTCGACAGGAAGGAATTCATTGTTAGTTTCAGGTGTGAATTGTTATTAAGTTAAGAAAGCTTGTGAAAGATTGTTGGACCACTTCTCAATGCAGAACATTTCTTTTATATTCATAGAATTGTGAATGTGAACATCTTCAATTCAGACAAAAGGTTTTCGATAGGGTTCAAAGGCAACCAGGTTTTAGGATGAAATATCCGTATACTTATAAAAATTCATGGTTTTATGGTCCTTCCAAGAGCTTCTGGACCACCAGCCACAGTTAAGCCCAAAATCATAAATATTTTAAATATTTTTCATACATATTTTATTCATACAGACTCTCAAGATATTTCATGGGGACTCTAAGCAGCAAACCACAAAAAGCCAATTATTGTTGAGGCACTCTTCAAGAAAATGGAAAGCATTTTCTTAACATCAATTCTAATTCACAGTGAAATAGAAAAAAATACAGAGAATTTCAGACGAAATTTAGCAAATGAAGAATATAAATGACCTTTGGCTTTTCTTTTTTCAAGTTAGAGCTGCTCATTTTAATATTCTGCTCCATAAATATTCTGCAGCTAAATGAAACATATGTTAGATCATAATGGAGGCACAGAACAGTACTGCCTAGCTACACCTTCACCATTCCTAGGCAATGTCTGTCATCTTTTATCCAATGTTCAGGAAAAAAATTCTACAAGTGCACTGGGGCAAAAGCGTCATTGTCTTAATTAGCTTCAGCGCATTTCCCAAAATGAATTAATCTACCCTTTTAAAGAACGGCCCTGTTAATTATGTGGCAGGAAAATGGTTTCCATTATGATATAAATTATGTCCCATTTTCTAATTTATTCTGTGAAGCATGATCAAACTTTGAGAGAGGGATGAGGGCTACAAAAGGTTAGGCAAGGCTTAGACTGATCAAATAAAGCCATCTATTGTATAAATCAACTTTCTTTTGAAAGCCGGAAAAGGATTTTTCTCTGTTGGAAGAACTCAGAAAATGAACTCTTCATTTGTAATTGCTCATAGTAAACACTCAGCAGGCTGCCAGTGTAGTTTAGATATTTACTCATCCTGATCCACACATGGTCTTGCATTCAAATTCACAGCAATTCACAAAGTGGTCAAGTTAAAGGGTTAGAAGATGGGGTCACTGTTTGACAATTTTATATGCATAAAATGTAACAAAATCCAACTGTATCAACTTTCTATGAATTTGTAAAAATTAGATTAGATTTCTTACACATTTTCATAGAAAAAATAAAAACACAGCATAAGTCCTCATAAAAGTATAATGTCTGGCTTTCCCTCACACATCCGAGGTTGGAGGTTTGGTTCCTGTCTCTTTCCTGAATTTGCATTTTCTCCTGATGCTTCAGGGGTTTCCTACAGGAACTCTGGTTTCCTCCCCAATCCAAAGCCATGCATGGCTAATTGGTGTCTCTAAGTTGATTGCAGGGTGTGCATTTTGTGCCCTGTGATGGTTTGGCACCATGTCCAGGGTGTCCTGTGCCCTGAAACTCCTGGAATAGACTCCACATTTCATGTGACTCTCTGTAGAATAAATGGTACAGAAAATGGACAGATGTTTTTTTAGTAAAAGCTGTGATTGAAATTTTGTGCATATGAAAGATCAGTAAGCTAAATTTCTTTACAAAATAAGCAAATTAAAGAGTGTGATTGCTTGATCAACTGGAATTAGATTGTTTGACTCTTCATCTCTACTGCTGAGGCTTTCAGACCAGACTACTTCCTGTTTTTTTTTTACTGAAAATTGGTGTACATGGTAATTTGTTCAAGTTTTTCAAGTCTTACTAACTCTCAGTTTATTTGTTGAGGCTATTCTTTTTCTTCTTCTTCTGATTATTATTATTATTATTATTATTATTATTATTATTACTGTTGATGTTCTTTATATGGTTATTAATGTGTTTATTTATTGTCATACTGCCCCCACCAGACCAGTAAAATTCATGTTATGAAGCATTTGGGATTAAAGCGTCTAACTAACTAAAGATTATATCAGTAGAAGTGGAAAGGAGGTTTCTTCAGAAATAGGACAATTGCACATATTGCGAATGGTGGCACATCCACAGGACCATAAACAGACAAACAATTTCATTTAAAGAGAATCTACAAGAGAACAGTATAAATTTCAGTGCACTAAGCACCACCTCAGCTTCAAAACAGGATTTTCTTGCCTGTGGAAATATATCTGCTTCTTTCAGTGTTCGGTCTCCAGTACTGTGTCTTTTTTTCTGTGTAGGACCATGTCTGAAGAACAGAAAGCTGTCAAGAGTGCACTCTTGGGAAAATGCTTGGGTGTTTGCACAGAGCTGTTAGAAGGAGACGCCAGAGTGTCTTTTTAAATCTTGGATTGCTTGTGCATCCTCTCATCAGAATGACTGGGGCAAATATGCTGCTAATGAACTGAGATCTCTGAAGCAAATGTGCAGCTGAGAGCATGCCTGAAAAGAAACGAACTTTACTTTCTATACAGGGTCATTTCATTTTAAAATGGACTCGCTATACGTATTATTTCAGTATGTTAACAATCTTAGATTGTTAAAATACCTATATCACATGTTTATGGGTCTGATTTGTGTATGCTTGTCTAAAGCTTGGCCTTTCTTTGACACCAAGCATCTTTTCTTTTTCTTTTCCAACTGCCTCTGTTGCCATGATACAACGTCTTATGTCTCGAGCTAACTCTCCCTCCTGCACCATTCAGCCCCTCCACTTCCTTTATCATTCCCATCTCAGAAATAAATCCCTCCTATACTTTTTAGAAACTGTATACCTTATATAGTCATTATATATCAGATGGCCTCTGTTACCAAAAACAAAAATGAAAAAAAAACATACAGGAAAACATATGAAAAACAAATGCAACAGAGAATAATCAACAGCTTAAGGACCAAGCACAGAACAGGTGAACACATCAGGATAATTAGCTTATGGATAATTGGCTTATTTATTCATGATAATATTGTACATTTTATGTGGCCACAACCCTCTGAATCATCTTACTAACGAACCACACCTCCGTGTGTGTAGGTGTGTGTCTTGTACAAGACTGACACTGAAATAACCTTTAAAGAGATAATTGATTATACCTGTTGATATCTCTATAAAAGTCAACCACTGTCAGTAACACTGAATATTGACATTGAATATTTTTGAAGAAAAAGGTCACAAGATGAAAGAACAGGAAGAATTTCAATGTTTGCTTTCTCTAAAATGCACAGATACATTTGTGATTGTATTATATACATTTACAAGTGAGAGAGAGAGAGTAAGAGAGAGTGAGAGAGAGAGACATTGACACTTTTTTCTTCAAAAAATATTACTGGCACTGGTTGAATATTACTGGGATGTTAACAGGTATTACAGTTATCTCATATTTATTTCCCTGTCCTTCAACTCATGCACAGACATATAAATATGGAGGTGTGGATAGTCACTTAGATGATTCAAAGGGCTGTGCCTGAATAAATGTAAAGTACTGTCATAAAGACATATAGTACATGTATACAACACCTAAAAAATAAGTAAAAAAGATATTAAATTAGAGGAATGTTTGAGTGGTTTCTGTGCTCATATCTCTACACTCTCAGTTCTTGTTTCAGCTCTTGTTTGTGAATGTTACTTCTGTTTGCAAGATTGTGAGAAAGCCTGGTTGTCACCTACTCTACAACTGTAAATATTTGTACGGCATCTTCCTTCTGCCACACAACTATAGTAAGTATGGTTGTTGTTATTATTATGACGAATATGTTTCATCATTTTACCTCAGTTACTGAAATCTAATGGGAAACAGAAATGGAAATACAGGTTGTGCATCATTAATCAATTATAATATATCTTTGTGAGCATGAAATTGGTAGTGAATCTAATGTCCACTTGAAATGATTTGATATTTTACATTCTTACATAATATTTTACATAACTATTCTTATAGGTATATCACACAGAGTGATGAATTTTTGCATGTATGTTTACAGGGTTTACAGTGTTGTCTGAGCACAGTTTTGCCTCTACAGTTGTAAGACAGGACTCCTTTAAGTTTTAGTGAAAATCCACAGTACTCGCTGATGATCTGTACAAACTTGCATTGACACCGAAGCAAACTTTTACATGAAATGTATGGGAAATGTTTGCTGTAATTTAAAGTCATTACTAAGTAACTTAAACCAATAAAACTGTTCCCACTCCCCACCTACATCACAAATCCTAAGTACATTTACTTTAGTTAAGTAGCCTAAAAGCTGTTTCAAAATCATTCTACAGAAACCCAAACAAGATTGTAATACTGACTCTGTGAGTACATCTACATCGGGAGCACCTCATTACCCACATAAATTAACCTAAAAGGAAACTACACAAGTGCGCAAGCCCAATAAAATCCGCAAATGTGTGAGTATGGGGCATCTAAGGCGTCCATCGCTACTACAGTTAATAAATATTGCTGTGACTTTGAAGTCATTCAACTGGAACAAAAACAACACAGCAATATTCCTATTAAAAGTGATTTAAGCCAGGAATCAGACTGTTAATGTGCTGATGTGCAACCTCAACCATTAAATGACTGAAAAGCTATGGCTATCAGTGGAAGAGGAGGTCATTTCCCTCCGTAAGTCACAGGAGCCCTGAAATAACGAGTGGATGTTGCTCAACATGGCGTGAAATGACTTTATTGCATTTTCACATTAAAAGCATTGATAGAGTACATTTCTAATAAAGGTTTGTAGTGCCGGAGGGAGAATCATTCAGAGGCTGCTAGTCATGCGCAAGGGCAGGAGGAAGGCGTTGCGGAAAGGCAGAGAGAGTAATGCGTGGAAAAATATCAGCCACACTTGCCTAATTCAGAAATAACACATGGCTGCAGTAAGTAGGAGAAAATCATATAATCAAATGTGTTAACTGGACATATGTGGCAGCGTAACAAAAGATGAATGGCTTATAGGTGCAGACTTTAAAGATGTGGAAATAAATCTCGCAAATTGAACAGCTGTAAAGACGGCCAGATTGGTAGTCAGGGGTTTGTTTTGTTCCTATCTTTGTTCTTTTCCACCAAGAAACTGCCAACATCACTAGTGCATTTTGCTTTTTTTGGACATTTTTGTGGTACCAGAGAGTTTTGTGTTCACAGTTGACTAAATAATTTAACTGCACTGTTCTCTAAAAATCTATAATATTACTGGTATCTAGTTTTTCCTCATCCAGGGTCTTAATGGAGCAGAAAAATCAGCTGACAAAAAAAGCACACCCATAGATGACAGTTAATGACAGATAACAGCATGGGTATTTTAACCAGTTAAACTGCTGAAAAACTGAGATGGAGGTGAACATAAGCACCAATGTCATCTTTCGCCAGGAGATTTACTTGAATACACAGTGACAGCACAAATTCATTGGCCATTAATCATCTACAGTGGTCCAGCCAACATGCATAATTACCAGTGTTCAGTTGTACTAATTTTCTTCTTTCCAGCCATGTTGTCACTCTCAGGTCAGGCCAACAGCAGGGAAGTAGAAGTTTCTCTCATCTTAACTAGGGTCATTTGAGCAGAAGTGAGTGCTGTTCTCAGCACGGTATGATGAGCTTTCTTAGGACACAATGGTTTCTGTTTGTCTTTCCTTTACCCCTACTGGCCCTAATTAGTAGTGAAGTTTTTTTTTTATGAAGTTTTCTCATATCACTGTCAGTTTTCAAAAGCTAACATCCCTAGGGCTATTGGTATTTTTCTGCATAAGAATAATCACAAAAAAAAGTCTCATTGGCACTTTACAAACAAACTAGAACCAATGCTAATTGCCAAAGTACAGCTTTCATGGCTTGAAATATCCCATTAATAAGCAGATTTAAGGATTATATTTCATGTAACAGTCACTTTTATAAATCTTTGCCATCGTTTGAACTGGTCGACTCTGATATGATAAAAGAAGTCATGTCACAAATTTGTTGCACACTGACCCAGTGTGATAATGACTCGATAATGAGCTGCATCACAGCTGTGCATTTGTCAGTAGGACCAGCATTTCATAATATAAATGCAAGGACAGGTCAGATATCTCCCTTTGTCTCTCCTTCAAAAAGTTGCCTGTATTCTTCCTGCAGACTAACACAAACTTTCCATTAATTGGGACAAGAACCAGTTGAAACCACTGATGTACACAAAGTAACTCCTTTAAAGATTTTCACTAGTTTCTTGCCCATTACACCATAGAGTGTGACTGCCCCCTGGTGTACCACATTACACATTTTACTATTTAATTAGACATTATAAATGTGTAATTATTTTTATTTGCTTGTGCAGCTTTTCATGATCATGAAAGCTCCCATAAAAATCTTGTACATGTTTCTTGACCAGCAAACTTCCTAACACAGGATTATCGACTAAAGCAACATAGACATGGTTGCCTGGCAACATGCAGTGTCATTGTATTCCTTAAATACTGATAATCTAGTGGCTAGTGAGCATCAGGACTGGAGTAAGCACTGAAGAGAAGAAAAAAAAAACATCCTCTCATCAGATCTGTGATGATGGAACTTGCTGTGTTTGAGACGTATCTGTAAGCACCCAGGAGAATAAAACAAAATTCACAAAGGAGTGTTTAAAAGCTGTATTTATTCATCATATTAAACAGATAAAACAATAGCAGGGGTGTAATGCAGTGCCACTATCTCCGTCTGTACGTTTATCTGCTTATTGCTTTAAATATCAGTATCTGCATTTAGATTTAAATGTATGTGGGCATGGCCTAAACCTGAAGGATTTATTTGGTTAAAATCAACAGAAATGACATCACTCTCTGACAATCTCAGTCTCCTCAATCTCAGCTAATGATGGACGCACAGTTATTATTTTTGTACACCTTGTAATATATTTCAATCAAAAATGTAGCTTAATTTAAACCAACACAATCCTTACCGGCGGTTACTAAATAATACACTAAAAATACTATTTTGTTTCCTATATTCTAAAATCAATTTTTAGTCATTAAAAGCAATAATAAATTATGAAGCGTTGGTGAATTAAGTCTAGGTCATAGTGAATACACCATTTAAAAGATCTAATAAAGGACAAGACTTTAATTTACCCCCAAGTGTGTGTTCCTAAGAAATAAATATATACTGTAAAAATATAGTTTCTTTTATTTTACTTGTGTTTCCAAGAATTATTCAGGGATTAGTTCATTTATTCATTCATTCATTCATTCATCTTTAGTAACACTTTTGTAACACTGTCAGGTTTTTGTGAATCTGGAGTCTATTCAGGGAAAGAGGGTGTGAAGTGTGAATACACCCTGGATAAGTGTCGGTATATTGCGGCACACATTCTCATTGGTACTTACAGACAGTTTAGCATAGCTGGGCATTTTGGGAGGTGGGAAGAAACCAGAGAACCTGGACAACACCCACATGGACATGAGGAGAACACTTCAGAGAATTAGGCTCTATCAAAATATGCATTACATGTACATTTGTGAATATCATTTGGCATAGAATGAGTTACAGCTGAAGCTCGCTTTCTGTTGGAAAGGAAATCTCAGTCCTAAAGTGGCAGTATGTTTATATATTGTAGTGTGAGTGGTGGCTCATGCAGAATGTTTAAGGATGTAGCAAGTTGGATGTCGTATGCACAGGGTTGCCAGTCAGGCATGCTCATTAAAATATTAGGCCATTCTTGGATAGCTCTCTGCTTGTTCTGATGAGTGAGTTCAAATGGGTTTTGAGAATTTGATCATATCTCTGTCTTGTTTTATATCAATTCAAACTCTGCTGTGTCAGAGGAAACAACATCTGATAGCTGTTGCCTCATAGCACAGGATTCCTAAAAAAATAAAACATTGGCTTATTTGAATAGCAATAAGTATTTAAAGCAAGGGAAATAAGCTGTTCATGATGCATATTCAATCTGCCTGGCTCTGAATATCTTTTGGCTGTCCTGGGAGATCTCACAATGTCTGGTGAAAAATTCTGTATAATGGCTGCCAAGTGTAATTTAACACAAGCTGACTTTTAAATACTAACATCAGCCATACAAGACATGGTGTATTGTTAGTGTACACATGACGTGAACATCTGACAGGTTTTGAGGTGTCAAACATTGCAAACAAAACAGGTCATAATGTTAGTAATCCTAATAATATGATCTGTAATACAGTATATAGTCTATATTACTTCCACCATGCCAATTAACATAACAATATTAATATGTATGTTTACAATACATTTAGTCATTCTATACTAATATAATATAATTAACAAGAGAAAATAAGAATATTGAGAATGAGTCAAACCTTCTTCCAGTATGTGTTGCCAGGTGAAGATACAACACAAAACAAATTGATATGTTGTTCCTTAGGATATGATTTTAATTTTAACATCTGAAAAGTGATGATCATGAATGAAACACAAGAAAGGAGCAAGAGAAATATCGTGTCTGTGTTTCATTTATGACTTTTGCTAGCTTGGGTGCTGTTTTCTTGTCTCCTCCTTCCTCCTACAAAGATGCTGTTGTGTGTATTGTCCCTAGGTGTGAATATGTGCCATCTCATCCAGAGTGTATTATCACCTCACAGGCTTATTTTCCTTACTGAATTATTCAGGTAGTTGTTCATCCATTCATCTTCAGTAACACTTTATCCCAGTCAGTTTTTTTTTTTTGGTGAATCTGACATCTATTCAGAAACAAACGGGGAATATCTCATGGATGGGTGCCAGTACATTGCAAAGAAGCATGTACACACACCTTTACACTCTCACTATGGACAAGTTAGTGTAGTCAGGCATTTTGGAAGATAGGAGGCGCTAAGAGAGCCTGGAGGATGCCCACATGGACATGCGGAAAACATTTCCAGGAATTAGGCTCAATCAAATTATCCACACTCCAAGTATATTTGTGAAAATCAGTTGGCATATAATTTGTTACAGCTGATTTTACTGGGAAACTCAATTTCCATTAACAGAAACCTCACGAAAGAAGGAATTCTTTTTCTAATGAAATGCTGAAGGTGTTCAAGGGTTATTCAGGAAGGGTGAAATAAAACCACAGTTCTATTTTGATTGATTAGTGTCAAATTTTTAACATAAATGTGATAATAATAGCTCCACCATGATTCAACATTAATTAAATATTGAGTTTCTGTCAACAACCGATAACCAACACAGGTGACCATAAATCAGTTGAAGCTTTCACGGGGTGTCTGACAATTATAAAAAAAAAAAAATAAAAAAAAACATAAGATTTCACCTTGAAACACAGTTTGAACAATGTATATATACACAGTATGAGTTAAATGCCAGTTGAAGGCATCATTAAATATGTAGATATGACATTATGGATGAATAATCTTTTCAAAGGCTTTCCTTTAGTCTGCTATCCTTTATGTCCAAACTATGTGGTGTGCATGGAAAAGATCAGAGAAGACAGCATCTCAATTAGAATGGAAATACATATGGCATTATTCTTACAATAATTCTAATATTAGGAATTCCACCTACTGAAAGTGAACTGTAACCACAGCAGATGACCGCTTGCTCAGCTTAACCTGGTTATAGGTTTGTTAGCGTGGTTGTTTGTCTTTCAGGGGAGTACATAACCACTTACATTACTATTTCATCATCTCTGCTTTGCTTCAGAATCTAAAAGGGAAAGACATTTATTGCCTAAGAAAGATTTAACTTCCCAGAGTCTAATCTGTCTATGCGATGTGTAATACAGCTGCTATTTCTTTCAATAACTAGAACTTATTTTTTATGTCTGTGGACAAAGATTTAATATTTAAACGTATCTGGATCAGGACCCTGAACAATTTGTTTCAGACATCTGTAAAGGTTTAAACAGATGATACATGGTATGGTTTAGTCGTGTATAAATATCTATAAAAGATAATTATAGTATCTGAATGCCTGTCTGGATCAAGACAAACCCAAAATTCTTTGGCTAAACAAGTGAAAAATTGAAAGGGTCATTTTAAATAAAAGAAATGTTTTGTGCTTGATTGAAAATAAAACCATTTGAATTTAATCTGTGAGGTAAATCTGTATATCTAGTGTTTTAGCTTGATGAAGTTGACTGAACTAACTAGTCATCATTTGACACAGCTCAGCTAGTTACATATCTAGCTAAATTAACTCTTCACTATAAAGATACCTTTAAAATAATGCCTAGAGAACTTTCAAAGACCAATGTTGTGTAAATCATATTATTTATTCCTGATTAGTTTTGTTTGAGTATAAAATGAATGGCCATAGTATGACCTAGCTAGCTAGTCATATTCCTTTCGTTGTTTTTATTTAGCATGGTGGGTATAGCAATGTAAAAATTCTATATTATTAGTCATCATACTTACAAGAGAGAGTACTACAAATACTACAAATCTCACATTTATTTATTCACAGAATACAGCCAGCTGGTGTAAGTGTTCCCCTGTTGAGAAAGAGAACTATAATTATATAATATTTGTTTTTGTTTACTCTTGCTGAGGCAGTAATTAAATGATTGAGATGGAGATCGAGATTGTTGCTGTAGTACAATGCAACCATGCACTAGAGAGAAAGTAGAAATGGAGCTGAATGGCTTATGTTCATGAATGAAGATAGAGTGGGTGCTTCTTTTGTTGTAAATAAAATCTTAATAAACTTCATTCATAATGTAAAATTCATTAACTCTGTTCAAAAATTCAAAACTGCTTTTCTGAAAACTCTACAATCAACAGAAATAATCATGTCTTTGCATCGCATCTCAGTGTGTCTCAATACAATGTTCTTAACATAGCTTTTCAAATTAAGCAGAAGATTTAATAAGACACTATTATATTGAAGTTCTACACATCTACACACAAAACATCCCAATTGCAGCCACTAGAATAAAGTTCTTCCTATTGTTTTTTTTATAATTTACTCGATTCCATAGTACACAAAACACACCAAAGGTTGTTTTGATGAAGAAAGCACATACACAGCATGGCATGCTATAGAAAGTTAGAGATTTTGTCAAAAGAATTTAGCAGTGACCCTTCCAGCAGCTGCCATTTAGGTTGCCAGGTATGACAACTGGAACTCTTCCCCTGCTTCTGTGTCATCCACCAAGCAGCACACATCTGCACTGCCAAGCAGCCAGGCATATCCGCTAGCTGACATCTCTCCTTTTATCTCTCCCTTGCTACAATCCAAACCTCCCACTGACATTGAGAAGTGCAAGTCTCGACTCCTAAATCTTCTCTCCTTTTGACTAAACCTCCCATGCCAGAGTAAAGTTTCTAGGGATTCTTCATCCCCATCACTCACTCACACTTACCATTGGGGTCCCAAGCTTTTCCTAGCATGGACTCTGTTTCATGCATTTTGCATGAGGTGTTTTTTTTCTTCTCCCCACTTGGCACAGGCGGGTAATAGTGACCTTAGGGAATGACGTTTTTCAAGGGAAAATCGATTGTGCCTCCTAAAAAGAGGCATTAAACAATGGACTACCTCCCCATAGCTTGCTTACAAAGGTGGTAAATGTAGACTTATTCAGCAGCAAGGGAGTTTTAGCTCCTGAACAGCCGTTCTCCATCACACCTGCGTCAATAACCACTTCTTTGCCCTGACACCACCAAGGGAATGGTTGTGACGTTAACCGATGAACCGAAATTTTCTTACTTTCTCTCGGCAGATCATATCAAAAACAAAACAGTTGAAGGTAAGATAAATTTAATACTAATTTGTCCTTTAAAATCTAAATTATAATGCTATGTTTTTGGAGCCATCAGACTCATAGAGAGACTAAAAGGTTAATGTGGAAAAAATGCATCTGCCAAATTAGGGATAACCACATTCATACAATCAATCAGTCAATCTATCAATCAATCAGTCAGTCAGTCAGTCATCTTCATAACCTCTTTGTAATCCTTGCAACAGTCATTGTAGATCCAGAGCTTATCCCACCAACACCTGGCATGAGGGCATGAGGTCAAATGATACACTCTATTGCAGATGCACATACACACAAGATTTGGTCTCATACATGCCCCTCCAAGTGTCTCACATTTTTACAGCCAGGGATTTCTTCCTGTGAAAAAAAAAAAAAAAATCAACAGACCCTGCCCTGTTCATACAACAGATTTATTTCATTAACATAATTTGATTATTCCAATACCTCAAATACAGTACATATAATCCAGCGACAGAACCCAAATACAGCAGAAGTGTGTTATTGTCAGTGCAAATGAGGTGAAATTGAAGCTACAGAAATGCAGAACATGCTGGAAAGGTTTTATGTTTACTTCCGGTCTCGCATGTGTGAATGTGCCATGGGGCATTATAAAAAGAGCAATAAAAGTTCAAAGTCTGCTGTGTTTTCTGAGCAGCATCATGGGTTTTTTGCCCACAAGGAGTGTTTGAGCATCATTTAGCTAATTATTGCACAAAGGTCTCAGAGAGCAGTTTGTAGATAATCCCCAGGTGTTAATTCATGATGTATCATGCTGAAACCATGGCACCATCAGTCTAAGGTAAAGAATTGATGGAGCATAGAGCAGGCATACATAGCCATCTTCAGTGCTAGGTCCTTCTTCTCACGGTCCTCACATCCATTGTGCTAAATACTTTGAAGGCTGAATCATATTTAAGGCTGAGTCTCTCTCTCTCTCTTTCTCTCTCTCTCTGGGTGTGGGAATGTTTACACATAATAAAGAGGATGTTCTTGTTTCACATTTGGCATGGATCTCTGAACTTATTAGTCCTTTTTATGTCTATGTTCATCCAGATTCACCAAAAGGAAATGATAAAGGATGGATTATTCACACACACACACACACACACACACACTTCCAAATCTAATACTAATCAACTGCCTTGATTCCTAACATCCTCACTGATTACATCATACATATAATTGATTGATTTTATAACCAAAATTGAAGTTTATCTACTTGTGCTAGCTAAAACAATGTCAAAGCACCAAGGTAAGCTTATAAAAGCTATAAAAAAGCATAGACAAAATCAATAATTTACTGAACAACTGAAATTGAAACCTAAATCTTTTGCCCTACCATGCTGCTGTGGTTTGATGACAGAGATGGTTTGGTAAGTCACGTGAGATACTGGCAATAACAAACCGGTAAGGCTGCTCGCACTTGGACATGTTGGTATCTGTCACCACTTGCTGTTGATTTTATTAAGGAGGAGAAAACTGTCCCTGCTGTTGTCACATCCAGAGCTACACAAGCCAACACTCAATATCTAAATGCAATTTAACATCGGGAGGAAAATAATGAGCATAGCCTTTTTAACCTAGCTTTATATCGAGCTGTGCTAAAAATAATCATGCTAAAATTAAGCCAGTTAGTATCTTGTGGGTTAGCAAACATGATGAACATTGCTCCAGACGTGTCTTTTTCTTAAAGGAACACAATGTTCTACCCACACGAACAGTGTGTTTTGTTCATGTTTTGCAATAAACAAACAACTAAAAAGATTTCTCCTCAAAAATGCATACAACAAACTAGCAACAGATGTGCTTTTCCTGACAGATACCAAGATTTTAAAAGTTTTCAAAAGACTCCCTAAAGTTCTGTAAATGGAAGTGTTTCAATGCTTTAAATGTCAACAATGAAGTATAATATTACAGTTTATTATTACAAATATAAAATATATATTGTATTTTAATGATTATGATCTCACTTACAATGGGTATCACTTTTTACACCCACACTACAGGTTTTCCTTTGCTGAGCCTTTCCCAGGAATCAAAAATAAAATTATGTTTCCATGACTTCCAGTGAAGAGGATGTGTCTTTTTGAAACCACCATAGTGACTGAACCCATTTCTGCAATGAAGAAAATACATTACACTGCAAGTCAGCAGGCAACTGACTCAATGAACCTGACCTAAATTGACGCTTTATAATATTTAGGAAGGCATAGTGACTTAGTGGTTAGCACATTTCACTCACATCTCTCAGGATTTGGGATCCAGTTCTTACCTTTATCCTGGGCATGTCTAGAGTTTACACATTCTCTCTGTGCTTCAAGGGTTTACTACAAGTATTCCCATTTCCTCCTCCAGTCCAAAGACAGATTTGGTAGATTGATTGGCATCTCTGAATTAATGCTGTAGTGTGTGAATGGATGTATGAGTGTGTGTGATTATGCCCTGAAATGGCTTGGCATCCTGTCTATAGTGTCACCTGTCTTTTGCTCTGGGTACCCTGGTATAAGCGCCATGTTCCTTACAATGAATATCCTGAAGAAGATATTCAGTTCATCCATCCATAAAATGGACCTTTATACACAGTTTTCATGTGGCTTGAAGCTTTTCCATACAAAATTGACCAGTGAACTAATCAATAATATTTGAGGATAAGCTGACAATACTTTAACCTCAGTTAATAGCTGAGTTTTGAATAAATAATAAGTTTCAATTAATAATTTATTACAGCTCAATATTTTTAGGAGCATAAATAGTGATTATTTAAAATGAGTTACAGTATAGCATTAAAATTACATTGGCTTATCTGGCATCTGGCAAGCTTCAACATCTCAATAACCTGTTTGACTAGGCCAAGCGTTGCGGCTGATGTAATATCGCTTATGAGCCAGTGATAGCAAGACAGAAACTAAAATCTTTTTTACCTTCAAGCAAATGTTTTAAATGAATCAGATATCAAATAATAAAATGAATAAATAAAATAAATACTGCAAATATTTAACAGAGGACAGTAAAGAAAGACTTAACCTTTTTTTAAACACTAAACATGTTTCTTTCACTTTTGAACAAAAGAGAGCTCATTGTTTCAGAAGAAACAGATGGCTATTCCTGTAAAGGACTCCACTCACTCATTCATCATTTGTCAGATGATATTTCAGTATCATTACTCAACTGACATTCTAAATTACATTAATCATCATAACGTTCAATTAGTCAGGCGAGAAGGCATAGTGAATCGAAGTTACCTGTGCCCTGTGATAACCTGCTAATGTGGTATGACACCAACACTGTCTACATTTAATGCATTTAGGCTGGTAAATGAAATAATTCAGTTTTGGATTCATGTCGGAGTTCCATGTAAATGCGCATGCTAATTAATCTGCCTAGAAAAAAACCTTATCTACTGTCAGCCAGGTCGTGCCGTGGCCAATGTGTGTAGTGCAGCAACACAACAAAAATGGCTTTTAGTGCTAGTTACAGATTTGAGGTGACTCAATCGCTGTGCAGCACATTATGTTTAAACATCACCATCAAGCACCATTCCTTTTTTGGGAAAATTGAGTAGGATTTTTTTGTTTCAAAATATCATTATGCTAAATATGATATCCCGGTGCCCCAAGCTACTGATTTGTGCATCAGTCCTGTCTGTTAACTAGGACTTACAGCAATTTGTTGTGTATCCAGAATGCCCCTGTTAAATCATCAGTGGTGACAGATTCTCTCCTGGGTCAGTGTTTTAGTACTTTGATTTGATTTATGTATTTACTTTTTGGACTTCCATGTGGCCAATGTGACTTCAAATTTGACCCATGCTTAAGCCTAATGGTTTGAAGACTCGAGTCTTGATGATACAGTAAGGAGTTTGACCATTCAACCCTGGCCTGTAGTCAGCAAATCATTTTTATTCAAGAGAAATACAGAAGAAATTCGATTTAAACATCCAGTAAGAGGATCTGTAATAAATAATAAATAAATGCTTCTTGTCTGAGGGCGATCAGCATAGCAAACCTATGCTAGAATTCTTGTCAGAATCGGCATAACTCTAGATTCTCTACAAAATCTCTTCCATTTACTGTGTGGCAGTTTGACTTCTAGATCATATCGTATCAAGTAAACAATTCTATTACTATTTTCAGGTTGTCTAACAGGCTGCTCAAACATCCACCCACCTGTACTATAGCTACAGGGTGTTATTACTTTCAGGAAGCTTTTACATGTATCATGTTAGTCTTCGAAACAAACAAGGGAGAGACTCAGGCACCTGTCATTTTTCAGATTTCTGTCGTATGAAATCTTAACCAGATCAAACAGGTAGGAATTGATTACCATATTTCAAGATTAGTACCTTAGTATCTTTTAAAACTATAGGTGCTTTGCTTTTAGATGGGACAATGTTTGGTAGATTATTTGGTGGTTGCTATTGTGCTGATGTTTATCCAGGCATTAAGACAGTGCTGTATCGAAGCAAACAACTGAGGTAGTGTGAGAGGAGAAAATGGATTATTTACAGCCCCTGGCTTGGTGAAGGAATCTTTGTGCTGTGGCAGGGTGAAAGAGGGAAATAGAGCGCTGTGAAAGAAAATGGGTATAGTAACCAGTTCAGCAATGCAGCAATGCCCTGATTTCTCAGTGTTCATTTTGTGGCCTTTATTACAGTTTTTATATAGAAATATATACGTTTACTATGCTAGAGTATGGAAATAATCTATTTTCTCCTCTCCTATTGATATTGTGTCTGTATGTGCAACAAATATGTGTCTGCGTGTGCGTATAAGCGTATAATATGGCAGTTTTCTGGGTGTGTATCTGTTACTCTGACGTCAAACGACATCTGACATTCTATTGACAGTTAAATGCCTTTTATTATTTTAGTTTCAAGTATCTAAGTACCACGAAGTAAACTATACTTGTGTCAAGTTCCTTGACGATCTTTTACCCCAAAAGCCACAGTGTTCAATATATAAATGTACCAGAATAAATCTTCAAATAATAATCCATGGTTTGTTGGTATTTTGTCACTGAAAATTGCTGTATAACTATAATGTCTCGCAATACACTAATAAGCACAAATCTAGACACAGACTCACTGTTGTGAATAACAGACCCAGACCTGTTGTCGAACACAAACAAGGCATGAACAAGGAGAAACAGATCCAGCTTGCATCCATCCTTCCTGGTAAAGATTGTGCGCCCTGCCCCAGCCTCTGGGAAATCATCAGGCGATACGAAGCAGAGACAGCAAAACAGAAACTGAGAACTTTCCGAACCTGACATGCATTTGGGTTTTAGAGGAAATTTTAATTGAATCGGGCAGCAGTGATTTATGTCAAAAATAAATAAATAAATAAAATGCTGCAGTATTTAGCAGAAGACAGAGAGGGAAAACTTGTAACCATCTTCAGGCACAGCATGTACTTCTGTCCAGTTTGGTTGGTGATTATTTGAGAAATTTATGACACAAAATGATAGGACTACAAATGAAACCAGCACAAGTCAATAGAATCAAAATGTGGCTAAGTGTCTCTCCATCCATCTATTCATTTTAAGAATTGCTTATCCTACACAGGGTCACAGGGGACACCCTGGATGAGAGTGTTAATCTATCACAGGACACAGCTTAGTGCTATCTTACATTAAATCAGAAAGTAAAGGTTTCGTGTTTCACTCATCCTTGCTGTAAGTGTTTGTAAAGTTCTACAAATGTTTAATGAATAAAAAAGATGAATATTCCTTTAAGGATTCCACTGCAAGTAACTCATTACAAAAGTGAGTCAATCAAGACAAAAGTGCAGAAATCATTTCAGTATCTTTACTCACTTGATTTTCTAAACATTTATTTAATTACAGTCATTTTCCTAATGTTCTAATAAGTAGGCTAAGGAGAAATCCAGGTGACCTAAATGTGGCATGACACCAGCTGTGTCTTTGGGTTTTCACTTTGGATACTAAATAATACTCACAGCATGTTCTCTGAATGTCTAAACAGCATGGTGTTACATAGTAAATGATTTAAATGATTTATCTTTTGTCATGCTTTCTGTTCAGGAGCTGTTTCATGACCTCAGTGGTGAGTAAGCTGCCAACCTTCAACTGAAAACATGAACTGGTTATCCCTGGAGGCCCTGCTCATCGGTGTGAACAAATACTCCACTGTTATTGGACGTGTCTGGCTCTCCGTGGTCTTTATCTTCCGTATGTTGGTGTTTGTGGTGGCCGTGCAGCCAGTCTGGGGAGACGATTTGAAAGACTTTGTGTGCAACACAGCTCAGCCTGGTTGCACCCAAGTGTGCTATGACCAAACCTTCCCCATCTCCCATGTCCGCTTGTGGGCCCTTCAGCTCATTTTAATAACCTGCCCATCTCTCTTGGTAGTGGGCCATGTCAAGCTCCGTGAGATGAAAAATCAAAATAAGGCCAATACTGAGCAAGGCAAAAAAAAGTATGCCAACCCCGGAAGGAAGCGCGGTGGCCTCTGGTGGACCTACTTATTTAGTCTAATATTTAAAACATTTATTGATGCGGGCTTCCTCTACATCCTGCACTACATCTATACAGGATTCGACTTGCCCACTCTGATTAAATGTAATCTCTATCCTTGCCCTAATGTGGTGGACTGCTACCTGTCCCGCCCTACAGAAAAGAAGATCTTCACTATTTTCATGGTTACCTCCTCTGTTCTGTGTATCCTCATGTGTCTCATTGAGATGTGCTACCTGGTGTTTAAGCGCTGCAAAAAGATGTTTTTTGAACACATTGAGAAAAAGCGAATGCGATATGCTGAACAGCATGAACTGGGGGCTCTTTCTCAGTCAAGGTGTAAATGTAGAGTGGATCCTACTGCATCCACACACAGCCTCAGCAAACTGAAAAAAGATGTGGCTGCTAACGAAGTCAGTTAGTGTCACTACTGCGTCTGGGATCCTTTACACATAAGAGACAATGATTTCAGGAGCTGTAGTTATACCCTTGACTTCATGTGAAAAACATGCTTTGAACTGCAAAATAATCCTGAACAATAATCAAAGAGGGTGTTTTATTGAAAAATACCAGCTTCTTGTTTTAGTTTTGCTTCTTAGTTTTTTAAACCGTGATTAAAAGGCCACCATTTTAGCACGTTTGTGTTGAGAAATCTTCTGTTACCGTATATGTAAATGTAAAAAAAAAAAAAAAGTTTTATCATTTTTAGGTTTTTGTATTTATAAGCTTCAGTGTTGGCGTCAGAAGAATAGCATCGTTTTATATTAAAGCCAAATACTGCCCCCTGGTGGACAAACATAAATATTATCGAAAACCTGCACAAGCATTTCAGAAGTGTGTTTTGATTCACCACTATGGCGTTATAATAACTGAAATACAATACATTTTCCAGATAACTGATGTCATGTGACATAAAACAATATAATAAACACAACCCCTCCTCACTCCCCAGCTGTTTTATCTATTTGTTCAATTCATGAATCCGTACACCAGATTCTTTTTAAGGAAGCCACCGAAGTGTCCTGGTAAAATTAAATAGAGATGCAGCTAACCTAATTTTAAGGAAATTCAGTGGAAAAGCCAAAAAACTGTCTGCATCTGATGAACAATAAAGGTAATTATTGTAACAGACAAAAAGAAATCCAATCAAAAGCTTGCTCAGCACCTGGCACTGGTGGTCATCTGGCACTATGGCCAACACTTTGAGAAGAGAATGGTCTAAAGGTCTTTGTTGCAGCCAAGAAACCCTTTGTTTATCTACATTTTCAGGAAGGCAGATTAAAAGATATTTCAGTGTTATGCAAAGTGGCATAAATCTAACTTGTACCAGGAGGAAAGAAAAGAAAAAGAAATTTGTAAATGAACCTGATGCCTGACTGAAGATTTCTCTGAAGCATTTGTAAATGCAGACATTTTTCATATTTCCATGGCTTATTACAGACTGATATGACCCATTAAATTTCCTTTTAGCAAGAAAACAACACCAGAGGTCTTGCTGTCTTTTTTTTTTTTTTTTTAAATCAGATACTCTTGTACATAAGGTATTTAATGAGCCTGTAATAAAGAGTCATATTGTGTTTTATGCTTTCTCTGTATTTTTTATTTATTTTAATTTTTTCTGGTACACAATATTAAATTGAATTAAGTGAATTTATGCCTTCGGATATGACTTTTCGGTTTCATCTTTCACTGTTCACATCATTAAGAGCTGTCCATGACATTTACTCTGTTGATTTGTGAATTTCTTTAGGAATTGAAACTGATTTGTATTGTATTGTGAATAATTTATTGTACAAAAAAAAATAAATGCAGTGAAAATAAATGTCAAACTTTGGAATAAAATATACATAAAAACTCCAACAGTGTAAAATCCCAGTACCTGTACTGTATTTAAACTAAATTATACCTAAATGTTGGACCATGACAAGGATAAAGCAAATGGGTGCTAACTTTCCATTGAGGTGTGTCTACTGTATGAGTCATAGTTCCGGGCTTTAGACTTCTCTGCGGTTTTAACCAATGAGAGCAAAGAAAATGAGACACGTTTAATGATAAACATTAAAATCGACCAATCAGCTTTCAGAGGCGGGACTAAAACAATCAAATGTTCGTACTCGCCTCGAAGTTCCATCATACAGAGAAATGAGTTTTTACGGACAGGTAATGCAACTTCCGGGTTTTTGAATGTTTACGTGATTATTGTTTAGATTATTCTCTTGTTCGTGTAAATTTTACTAGTGTTTGTTGACTTAGAGAGACACAGAGAGAGAGAGAGCTATATATCTATTTGAAACAATCCCGGAAATAAACTTAGCTAACTGAAGCTAATAGTGCATTCAGAGCTTCCTGTGCTCGTGCTAACGTAGCAGGCAGATACTTAATAAATAAAAGGCTATCCAGTGGTGATGTGTGTACACAAGTACCTAGAGATTTCTTCGTATCTAACATAGATTAGTCCTGCTTTATTATGTATTTTTTAATGATTCATAAACAACGACTTGCTAAGTCACTGATTCGTTTCAGCACCTCTCTATTGAATAAACTACTGAATACTGAATAAACTGCATGCATAAGTGAGTATATTTGATGTTATTTCCCCTTTACTCACCCAGGGCTACCCAGGAGCAGGGAGTAACATACCCCGACAGCATCCTCCTCCAGGGAACCCCTATGGAGGTGGTGCACCCCCAGGTGGTCCTGTAGGTGGGCCATATGGGGGTTCGGCTCCACCTGGGGGTCCACAGTATGGTGGTGTACCTGGAGGACAGTACGGAGGACATTATGGTGGTTATGGTGGAGGTCCCGGGGCCCCTGGTGCTCCTTATGGAGGACAGCAAGCTCCAGGAGCCCCTTACGGAGGATATGGGCAGACTCAGGGTGGACCATATGGCCAGCATATTCCTGGAGGTGAGAAAACATCAGGAGGCCTAATCTAATCAATCTGTTTAAAGGATGGATCAAAAAATTGTATTGGTCCAGGTATTACAGGACTGTGTCTTGGTGTGAGATTTTTTCCTAATTGTCAGATTTATCTATATTTACTCTTTCAAATTCAGAACGATGTATACTCTGGTTGTGTCAGTTGTGTTGTGTATTGCATAACCACACCCATGACGTTAGGAAGAGTCCTCTGGTTACTATCTGTCCTGATTTGACTGACTCTGACAAAGTTAAAAGTGCAAATTCATACACACACTGCTGCAGCCTCTCCACCAGGTGTGTGTTGCCCCAGGACTGTGAATAAAACACTAGAACATGAGCTTCTGCCGGCAAGTTGGTTTATTTTGCTTAGTGCAGCTGCGTCTTATATCCCTTACTCGTAACTGACTGCAGTCACAATACACAGAATGTGCGGCTTATAAAGATCAAGTACAGGTTGTACGTGTAGTGGGAATTACAGCACTTTATGTTATAAAGTCAAGTGATTGTGTGTGTGCGCATCATAGTGATTTTATTTGGTGTTAAGTGCGTGATAACGTTTCCCACGGGGCCTAAATCACTGTCTGTCAACAATGGAGTAATTATTCCCAAGGGCTACAACAAATCTGGTTTCATCCCAGACTGAACTATTACATTATGGCAGTGATACAGGCTATTCATTTCCTGACAGTATCCGCATTTATCACAGACATAATTATCTTCTTCTACTTCATCCAAATGGCAAATCTGTTGTAGAGTTGTTATTTGTCCTTATTCTGTAATGTTTCTTCAGCTATGGAGCTGTTTCAGTTATGTCTGGGACTTTAATATACCACTTGAGAGCCTATTGATTTTTAGGGCTATGTGACAATGTTTCAAATAGCTTTTATGTCCTAGGTAACATCCCACCAGGGGTTAACCCCGAGGCATATCAGTGGTTTCAGACTGTTGACTCCGATCGCAGTGGCTACATCAACCTGAAGGAGCTAAAGCAGGCCCTGCTCAACTCCAACAACTCAGCATTCAAGGATGAAACCTGCATGATGATGATCAGTCAGTACCTTTAACACAGTTTCAGTCTTGTTTTCTACTGATCAGACATTTCTCTTGTTGAATGAATGACATTTGTTAAGCATATTAATGGTGATTGTGGTGCGATAATGATAAATTCCAGATATTGAAATCCAGATATAGAAAAACCATTAAAAGACTGTATGTTTTGCAGATATGTTCGACAAGACCAAAACCGGACGCATTGACGTGTTCGGCTTCTCGGCTCTCTTGTTGTTTTTGCAGCAGTGGAGGGCAATATTTCACCAGTTTGACCGTGACCGCTCAGGTTCCATCAACAGCAATGAGTTGCATCAAGGTTAGTCAGACAGGGTAAAAAAACCTGCCACTTCTGCCATCCAGTTCATGTTCTGCAGACTCAATAAAACTTTCTTATTAAAACATATTAATGTAGGCTTTAGACCTGCCAACCTTATACACTCTTCTAACATCGGAGTATGCTGATGTCACTTAAAAATACAAACGGAAGTGTCTCCTTCGAAAGTCTTCCCAGAAAAGTGGAGGTTAATCTAGCAGTAAAGGGGGCAAAATCTAGAATGACATGTTCAAAAACCACATATGGCTGTAATGGTGAGGTGTCCACAAACTTGTATTATGTATATAAAGCTCAGAACATTTCCTTTAAGCTTCAGACTGCAGCAATGGGAATCCACAGGATCAGTGTAGAGCCTTGGCATGTGAAGGTGTGGAGGAAGACTCAGGAGACTTTAACTGAGCTCTGGGATCACATTTATTTAGACAGTGCTTTCGGCATTCTTTAAAAACCCTTAATATAAATCCCTCAACAGAAACGGACTCGCAGCTTTCATGCCTTCAAGTTTAAATTCACACCTTTGTTCATCTCTCTCTCTCTCTCACTGGTTACTGCAAACTCTGATAATATAAAGAGACACATCTAAGTAAACTTACAATAATAAGACGCAGGTTAGAACACCACAAAAAATTTTGCATCCAAAACCCATTAATGAAATTCAGAGATAGCTGAAGGATGCTTTTAGGTTAACATATTTAACTTAATTAGATACACAATGTAAATTATCATGTTTTCTGACCTGTCAATGAAGTATACAGCTAGCATTATTACTGTGTAAATGTCAAACGTCATTATCTATCTGCTAGAATTTCCTAACACTAACTAACCTACATTACAGCAATAATAGTCACTTCACTAATGGCAGATAGCATTACATTTCAGACTGTAGTATCAAACAATGCGTAATGGATGCCGCTGAACTCTCTCATTTTTCTTTTTATTCTTCTGGATGATTTCTGATTTTCTGTCATGGTAACTGTCTAATTGTATATCAAAATATCCATGAGTCTTACCTGGAAACTGTCTGGTCTGGAGCCTGTATGGTCCTGCTGCTTACAAAATACAGAATCTGGTGTCTCAGAGTGCTCTTTTGCATATTGCAGGTTATCACAGTATCAATATTGTAATGGCTATAACTGCTATAAAATTGAACAAACAATATACATTAAGGCTGCATAATAATGACAAAATGGCAGTAAAGATAATCTCTTTTTCTCTGTCCAAATGTGCTTTCTGTACAATAATGATCATTTGACATTTGCAGAACTGAGTCTTTATGAACCTTCCTGTGCTCTGTATTTTCAACTTCATTTATTATTCATTTTTATATGATGATCATCCTATGAATCTCATTTCTTCCCTCAGCACTCTCTCAGCTGGGTTATAACCTGAGCCCGCAGTTCATTCAGAGCCTGGTGAGCCGTTACTGCGTCCGTGGCATGAGTAATGCCCTCCAACTCGATTCCTTTATCCAGGTGTGCACTCAACTGCAAAGCATGACCCAGGCCTTCCGTGAGAAGGACACCGGAATGACCGGCAGCGTACGCATGAGCTATGAGGACTTTCTCTCCTGCACCATCACACGACTCATGTGAAGATTTACATTTCATCAGAAGCCAGTTTGATCCTTTCACTGGTAAAGGATGACTGCTTTTCCATGCCAAAGACCATGGGGCACTCCGGATGTTCCCTCCTAACTGTGCCTTTCATTGCAATGTACCTCTTCCTTTGCCCTAAATGCTCTGTACACATGCACTTTTACTGCTTGCTTTACTTATTTGTTTCCAGTTTAAAGTGCAAGTTGAAGAAACAGCTGACAAGTAGTGTTTAGTTACAGGTGCCATAACTGTGTATGTAATGCCTAAAAAAAAAGTAGTTTGGAGGAGAACTAGCTCACTCAGGGAGTGAAATTGCATTATTAAATCTGCTCCAAATCATGTATCTTGTGGGGCTTTATTTTATTAACTGTACCATTTTATATTGGAACTCCATTCAGCTAAAACTGTTTAGTTGCTATAGTACCGATGAATATTAAATTATATCATTCAACCAAATAATTTATATTGTAATAGATTAAAGACTTAAATCCAGAAGGGGTTGTAAGCGACATTTGACAAACGTTTGCATTTAATTAACCAAAAACTGGGCTAATCAAAAATATTTGTTTTAGTAGTAGAACCCAGTACGATCTTTTCAAATCCATTAAAAAATGTAAAATCAAAACATTGACATGTAAGAGCCAATATCTTTTTGAGCATTCTGCCAGGAGTTATGTAGATTAAAGCTTTTTTTTTTTGTCCCATATTAAAGCAAATGCTGTTTGGTTATGTGAGTTTGTAATTTGTGTATTTCTGATAGAAGATTAAAAATGAATTGTGATCATCTTTCAAGTACAAAAGGTACACGGTATTTAGAACAGTGGATCCCAGGAAAGTAGGGCCCAGGGACCATCATGGGTCAGTGAAGCAAATAAGATGTCTTGGAAATGGAACATAGATGGAATAGAAATCTCTGTGGCTCCTAAAATTATCAAATCATTAATAGTAATTAAGGAGATTTGACTATTTTTATACTAATCATTAAATAACAGCAGACAGGCAATAAAGCTTGCTTGTCGAATCCGGACGCTAGATGTCGTCCGTAGACCGTGTGCTGTCTCCATAGCAACGCGGTGAAACTGACAGCAATCTAAACCAATACGTTCACAGTAGAGGCGGTACCTAGAAAGCAGGAAGTGGACTTTTGATGTAACTACCTGAAAGAATGGAAGAATCGCTCTAAAGCACCACCAGAAGGTAAAGTAATTCATACCGTCTTTCGTTTTTCGAAGTACATCCTCGGTAATCGTATCGCGTGTGCTTGTGCCTTAACGGAACATAATTAAACACGGTATATTTGCACTGTCATGCTGTTCCCACAAAACGTTATTATGTAATGGAGACACTGTGGGTAGCACCATTTTAACTGACTCTAACCTTTGAACCATTTCAAGTGAAAACATGAGTGAGGATAAGAGCTAAATAGATGAATTTGTTGTACATCGATTTAAGAAAAATCAGTCTAATGTAAAGCTTTGGTCAAGTCGTTTAATTATTAAGCTCATAAATAAGCTTTGGTCGAGTCGGATAATTATTAAGCTCATAAATAAGCTTGTGTCTGTTAGAACTTTTACAGATATCACACAGTTAGTAAATATCTTGATCTGTATCTTTAGTTCTCACACACCTTTTCACACGCGTGTTTGTGTATTGATTTATTTAGATCGTTTTGAAGTCGTTTTTGTGCCACCATGTGGCCGGTGGTGTGGACCGCGATGCGCACTTACGCGCCCTACGTGACCTTCCCTGTGGCCTTCGTAGTGGGAGCTGTGGGCTATCACCTGGAGTGGTTCATCCGGGGACCTCCGAAAACCCCGGGAGAAGAGAAAGGTATCGCGGAGCTTCGCGAGGACCGGAAACTCGAGGAGCTGGTGGGCCGAGACAGCACGCAGGTCCTGAGTCTGAAGGACAAACTGGAGTTCACCCCCAGGGCAGTACTGGAAAAGAACCGGCCTGAGAAAAGCTAGCTAGAGTCCTGTCAGCTTTCCCCAAAGAGATCATTCTAGCTAGCATGCCGGGTGTAAGGACATTTCACATTACATTGCAGGTTTCCAACCCTGGTCTTGCACATGAGAGTTTTCCCTGATGCAGTGATCACCTATTTAACAAACCTTCCTGAATTAAATTAGGTGTATCGGAGCAGGGAAAACACTCCAGGACAAGGGCTGAGAACCTGCGCAAGACATGATTATTCCTCATTCACTCACAAGACTCAGGAATGTGTTTTTGACTTTTGCTCATTTGTGGCTTAATGTTCAACTTCCCCAGGCACATGGACACATGATTGTTTATCCCACATTGGAGAAAAACCTTCAGAAGCTTCTGTATACATCCCCTTTCACTGAATATCGTACGACTGAGCAGGAAAGAAAAGCTTCTTGTTTTGTGTGACTGGATGAACGTGTGGAAGAGATAAAGAACTAAAATGTTACAGGGATTACAAACTTAGCTTGTTAGTTGTGCCCTTATTGCAGTCCTGTATTAGTGAGAGCAAACAATAAAACACAACTTTGCCACATTCATCACTTCGTCCCATGCAAGGATGTGATCAGCTGTCACATTATTCTAGTGTTCACATATTGGTCTAAAGGAAAATTCCACCCTGTTTATACTGCAATATGTTTGATGTGTTTAGTGGTTTTGGTGCTGACTAACGTTGATTGAAAGAAAGAAAAAACCTCAGAATTTCATTACAGGCTAAATCTTTCCTAACATTATTCAAACATCTCTGTAGACGGAAGATGTCTGTGGTGATTACAGATTATATTTGCACTATGTTTGAAAAGATTCTTGGTTTGTTGCGTAGTGAAATTGTCTATTTTTTTATTAGTTTTGTTTGTTTTGGACAACTTAGCATAAACATATATTAGGCACATTTCAGATATTGCTCCTGAATATTATAAAGATAAATAAACTTAAAAATATATCCACAGGTCATAGTGTTTCTAAGAAATATGGCACGGCTCAAGATTATGGGGAAGGATGCAGGTTATAGGGGGGAAATACGTCATGGTCATGTAGATGTTAAAGGTATGTTAAACTACATTCAAAGTCTCACTAGCCTTGTTTGCACACATAATGAGGGGATGCTTTACCTTTCACCAGTGTATGTTTTACTGTTACAAAGAAGCCAGAATATGTTTATAAGTTTTGGCAATGATGCACCATTGTCCAAGTATTTATGCATTGCTCTATAACAATGAAATCAGCCACAAAAACAAGCAACGCTTGCTTTCTGGAAGTTCCTAAGCTTTCCTGAACGTGATGCATTTACATGAAATGAATTACTGAGCTTTTGAACAGCCTTGAAAATCCTCAGAGTAAGTCTGTACACAAAATGGCCTCTAACGGTCAACAGTGATTTATATTTACTGTTTTAATTAATTAAAGTTCTTTTTTGCCACATTAGTGATCCAGCCCTAATCAAGCAGCATTACATTACAGCAGCAGCTTCTGGTTCTGTTATCACTGATGTAAATATTACTGCGAACAGGACTTCAGTTAAAAACAAAGGCAGAAAATCAATGTTGGGATCAAAAGCAACGCAAAATTCAGAATAAACACATCAAAGATACCGTGATTATTTCTTTATTTTATTTTATTGTGATGAGAGTTCATTGAGAAGTAAAAAAAAAAAAGCCACAGTAAAAGCCCAAAATAGTGTCGAAACTAAAACATCCTGATTTTTAAAAACAGCCTTCAGTTATTTCCACACCCTCCACTGAGGCCAGTTTAGAGTCTGCGGTACAAAACTGTCATCAAACTTTGAGCTCACTTTGAACGTTGAATTCTCTGTTTTGATTTGGTTTATTAAACTGCTAGATCTTATCCTATGTCATAACTGGTTAACAGGATGCTGTGCATAACATACATGATAGTGTAATAATAAACATCATTTAAAAGACATGCTGTAATTTAAAAAGAAATTTGCTGAGAGAGCACACTTACTGAACTAACTGTAAAAATGAACGATTTCGGGGGAGTATATTTGAGCATCGCATCACATCATGTAGTTTTGTTTTGTTTTCCTATTATGGCATGCCCTGCTGTGTTTTACTTCATACATAACTGTATATAATATAAGGTTTGAAGGTAACATGGTATCTATGTTCCAAGCACACACGTGTGTGTGTGTGTGAGAAAAAAAATACAGGTAATAGGACACAGGGACTTTGGCACTGAAGCACGATCGTCCCAGCAGGCACATGGCTCCATTGTTTCTTGAGACATGGGAAGAGGGAGCGCCGCCACCAGCCTTCTCTGGCCTGTTTAACCAGGATGTGTACAGACCCACTGCACAATGCCGGCACTATTATTTAATTCTTCAGCCACCAGAAAAAAACAATTGAGCAACGCTCCAAATCCTTCCTTTTCCCATGGGTCACACGGTTCAGTTCCCACAACTTTCTGTTCTGTCCTGCTCTGAACTGGATGCTGGGAGAAATGACTTCCACTTCTCTTGAATTCTTAAATCCCTGGGGTTCCATCACTGTCCCTTTGACCTATAATGTTGTGGATTGGGATTTCTATGGAGAATATGACTAGAGAGGTCTGGACGTCCAATATGTATAACATTCGTTAGTGCATATAATGATATGTTTTAATTTACTCATGAAATGAAGTTTACATTGATTCCTAATCTAAGATTCAGAATAGTATTTTGTTTGTAAACTAAAAAAAAATATCATTTTACACATTAGTGTGTGGTGTATCTGGAGAGTGGGAAAAAAAATGTCACCTGTGCTTCTTCCATTTTTCGACTGAAAAAGAAGAAGACTTTAATTTTGTCACATACATTACAGCACAGTGGAATTATTTTCTTTACATATACCAGCTTTGGAAGTTGGGGTCAGAGGCCAGGGGCAGCTATGATACAGTTTCCCTTAAGCAGTGAGAGTCAAGAGCCAAACAGTGGCAGCTCGGTGGTGCTGGGGCCGGAAGACCCTGATCAACAACTTTAACCACTTAAGCCACCATAGTCCAGTTTTAGTGAGCCTGTGCCACTGTCAGAGTCACTGAACTAATAATTTTCTCCAGTTCTGATGTCTGATGTGAAAATTCACTAAAGCTCTTGACCAATATCTACCTGCTGCCGCCTGATTGGCTGGCTGGATAACTGCATAAATGAAGGTATACAGGTTTTCCTATTAAAGTGGCTGAACTATCACGATTGTAAATGCATCGTAAAACATTGAGCAATATCTCAGGTAGTGTCAGACTACTACTATTACTGGAAACCACACATTTGCTGGGGAAAAATGGTCATTTGCATTTTAATGGTTTTCACATGCAATGTGTTATTTATCCACTTTCCTACAGTCTCATCCATTCGAGGCTTTTGATGAGGTGGCTGTGACATCTGTATAGTCCTGGTGGGGCTTCATTATAAACAATGTAACAATGCCCACTGCTGCGCCATTGTCAGGGTAAACAATCCTCTGTACCAATCCCTAGAGAGAGCCACGATGGAATCAGGAAGCAGACACAAACTCATTTCCTCCTTGCTGTCTAAATTACGGGCGCCGCTAAATAGTTATGTTAATCTCAGGCAAATGCACTGGAAACCCATATATTTGATTATTGTCTGTAGTTTAGGTGCCATGTGAGAGAAAAATAATTTTAGTGTGGCTTCTGATTCAGGAAGTTTATTTTAGGGGGTTGGTGATGTTTACCTAAAATCTAAATAAGCAAAGCTCATATGATGTGAAAATGTCTCCCTGATTAACTTTGCTAGCGTTTTTTTGCCAGGCAAAATCCTGTTATTCTTAGGCTTCTGCTTGTCCTCACGGTGGTATTGTGTTTTTGTTCTTTATTATGGCTACAGCTGTGGAAAAAAAGGTGCTTTCATCACTTGAGCTGGCAGGAAGTTTAAGCGTTCTGCCCTCGCTTGCCGGTGGTCCCGAATCATCCCGAGTTTCAGCATTATTTTGTATATGTACTTAAATTTATGGAAGAACACAATCTGTAGTATTAAGCTAGTTGGATAAAAGCAGTTTGATCAATGGAGAAAATGTATAAATTTACATTATGTGACATGAATTATTGTCACAACCGTGTAGAACCGTGTAGCGGTTGATTTAAAATGATGTGGAAAAGGACGCTTATTTGAATTATTAATACTTGCACGGGTAGTTCATAGTGTAAAAACAGAGAAATAAGGAAACTAAAATATGGTCAGTAAAAAAAATAATACCAATTACAGAAATACAGTAATAATTTATTAGCAATATAAGATAACTGTATAGCGAGATGTATAAGAATAGAGTAAAATACATTTATAACACAAAAGTAATGTAGCAAAAATATAAAATCTAGTTAAATTGCTATGCTAGAAAAAAATGTTTCAGTTATAGATGGAAAATGAAAAATGTTATGGATCTTTGTGATCACTCGTGCTCTTTCTCGAGTCCTATGTAGGCACAGATCCATTAAGAAATTTAAAAACTAGGCCTACAATTTGCAGTCCATGAAGGAAACTCCAAGCAGTGGTGTGATACAAAGCCTAGTCTAATAAAAGGCTCCATCCACAAAAAAACAGTAATAGTCAAAGAAATCTCTGTTCTCTATAGCACATTTTAGCCAGAACATTTAAAACCCCTTACTCCTGATGCCTGACTGTTAGCAGGTATATTTCCTCTACTGGTAGCTGTGTTAACATCTGCAATTCTCTGAGCCCTGACCACAACATGAAAGTCTTTAAGGAAAGCAGGATGTCTGACACTCTGACTAAGACCGAAACTCAACAAGGGTTTGAATGTTTCACTTTGTATGGCAGGCTTGGTCATTGCTTGTGTCTTCTTGCTGCGTGTACGTGTGCATTAGTGGCAGGAGGAAATGAATCAGTAATCAGCACAATATGACACGGGTGACTCACTCGCACTGATATGAGTGTGCAAGTGATGAAATAACCAAGAACTATGCTGGATTCTGGCTAAAGGATGACCTCAAAATGACCAATTGTTAGAGTACCACCCACTACACAGTCAAGTTCAAATGTTTGGATACACTTAGGACAAACTAGATAAGACAAAGAAATGTACGGCAATGATATGTTAGGTTTTAGATCTTTGTTTAAATTATCTTTTAGATGAGAAATGGAGACAGGTTTACATTATCATTGGTTTGAAGAAAGATAATAGTTTTGTGTAAAGAAAGGGAAAAACATGAGTCCCATATGCCTTTTAAAAACTGGAGACAGATACAGAGAGAGAGAGAGAGAGAATCACACATCAGGCTGCTCTATACCTTTGTTTGCCAGCCAAAGGTTCACCTTTTACTCACTGTTTACAGACCTGCACTTCTTGAGAAGCTATGTTTTAGCCAGAGATAACAAACTGAATTCCTGCTGCAGCGTGCACTGGGTTAACGAAGTGAAGAAAGTCTACATTATGCTTGGCAGTATCACAGCACATAGTTCATTCATTTCACAAAGGCTGGAGCAGCAATGCAGGCTACTCCCCTTAATAAAACACATTTTTTGTGCCATCAAAACATTTCTTGGCAGTGGTGCAGTGTTCAGAGGTGTTACCTCACAGCTTCAAGGTCCATGGTTCAAGCCATGTCTTCTCTGTGTCCATGTGGGTTACTTCTTCTCAGTTTCATCCCAGCTCCTAAAAGATGTTGCTGGTTCAACTGTTGAACTAAATTGTGCCTGTGTGTGTGTGTATATATATATGTCGTGAAATCAGGATAAAGTAAAGACTGAAAATTTGTGTGTGCTCTCTGTACTATTCCCATAATATCTAAGACTTAACTTAAATCATTGTTTTAGGTGAGAACATATGGTGCTTGCCTCTGTTTGCATTTTATTGCTCAGATCCCACTAAAAAGATCTCATGCATTAAATGGACTTATTAAAATGGCAGCTGGTGATTTGCCTACATTTTCATAGGGAGGTGTAAACAAACACAGTTTCCTTTTGGGGGAATTTGGCGATCAACAATGCAGATTTACATTAGTGCAATCCTCAATATGAAGTGGATGGAGAGATACCTGCACTGTACTTCAGTAGGAATGTAGAAATAGTAAGAAATGTGGCATGGTATACAGTTTAGAGAGAAACAGGACATATAGAAGTCCTACCATTTATCTGTTTAAGGAAAGTGCTTCTGTGAATCTGTTGACATTTCAAACAATTTTTAATAACTCTTGACTTCTTACAAGACATCTTACAAAATTCAGACATGATATTATGCATTGATTATTTACAAATAAATAAACAAACAAACAAACAAATAAATAAATAAATAAATAAAAAAAAAAAAAAAAAAAAAAAACGTTCTTATGATGTCTAGCAGACATGGCACAGTGGTGTGTAGGGTGGCATTGCTTCCTCACAGCTCTATAGTTTGACCCGGAGCTTGAGTTCCTGTGGAGATTTGTTCTCTAAGGGCATATTTCCTATGGGTTTTCCAGTTTCCTCTCATCTCCTTAAAGTATGCTGATGCATGAGTGTGTGCATTGCAAACTGTAAAATACTGATATCCCATCCAGAACATATTCCCACTTTGTGACCAGTGGGATTCTGGGATGAGCTCTTGATCCATGTTAGGTTACTGGAGATGAATTAATGAATACACATAAAACTGAGCAACTCTGAGTCAGGGCCCATCCTATACCTGAAGCTTTAAGACTTCTACAAGCCCATTTAGTGCACCATACTGGAGTTCCAGCTAAGAAAAAATAGTGGTTGATGGTGTTTTGACTAGAGTACAAAGTAAATTGAAAACAGTTCTGCAGAAATGACAGAAATGATATGTTTAAGCCATAATTCCAGTTTTCTAAACCATCACAAGATTCTAAATCTACATATCACTCAACCGTAAACCCTACCATGCACTATCATGCCTATGCCTAGTTAATGCATTGATGAGATTAAGATCAAGATTGACAGTTTCTGGTTTTAGCATATTGATCTCCAATAATACTGTTTTGACTCAAGTTGGCTTGATTTTGCAGAGCAAGCTAAACCTGTCTTTAGAAAGTTTGGCTTAGAGAAGGTCAGACAGTTGTTTGTTTCTCCTTTTGGTCTTCTATGCTTTCTTAGAGTCTAATTTCTGCCTTGGAATACAATTATAAAGTATGTGGTCAAAGAAGTGGAGAATCCACAGATTTATTAACCTCTTATTCTTTTCATGTGGACTGCTAGAGATGTTATGATGCACAAACCTGAATATTTGGAGAAGCTGGTAGCCTAATTTGGGTTTTGGCCCCTGTCTAAAGACGCCATAAACCAACCATGTGAGATAACTTAATATTCACCCAGGACTTCACACAGGTGCTTCGTGCCTACAGTTATTAAAAAAGAGAAATAAATGTGATTATGCAGACTAGGTGTTCTGTGCATGATCCTATTCTGTTCAACAAAAGTGTACACTGAGGATTCTGAATGTACTGTTCAACAAGAGGCAATATCAGGGAAGGAAGCGACGATATCAGAAGGAAGAAGTGATATCAGAGAGAGCTCCTCCCTTGTACCCTGAACAGCATTTATCATGTTGCATTATAAAATATTCTTAGGTCAAAATGAGAAAAGATGAGAGGGCTGGGGACAGTGTTTCGGGGTGGGAACGCTGGTTTTGTCCCATAACCCGAGCTGGCAAGGACTCCACAAGTTTGTGCAAGATCAACCCCATCTTCAGTAGAAGACTTTAATCATGAGGAAAATCTGACCATTTGTACAAAGCTGTTAACATGATCAGTATTACAAATTTGCTTACATTTAACAAAATTTTGCAGAAATAGTTTAATACTGAATTGTGTACTGTTATTCTGTTACACTTACCTTATCTCACTTAAGAAGTATAATCAACACACAACACATGGAAAACATTATTAATGGTCTTTATTAGAAGCAATTAGAATAAATACAAAATAAAAATACAGAATTAAAATGTTAAATAAAGTAAATCTTAAATATATGCTTTTTAAAAAAAATTCACATAGTTCACATAGTTGAATGTTTTTGTCCAATGTGAGTAGAAACACATTTCTTTGTTAACAGTGTGGATGACTCTACATAGTTGAGGTTACCTGAGAGACTTGAAGAGACTTTTTAAAGTCTAAATAATTAAAATTATCAGAAAAAAAACAAAAACAGGAGAGATAAATTGCACTTGAACAAAAGCATGCTAGCTGCTAAAGTAAGCTAGCTTCCTATTAATCATTTGGCACATAGTTCCAAGTTGTGTGTCTATGTATATATGTGCGAAATATATGTAATTTCACATTATGAAATTATTTTTACAGACAGTTCTCACTGTTGTTCACTAAAGTGACAATAACTAGCATGAAGAGTTCTATAGATAGCTATTCTGATTGATTCTGTTTGGACTCAAAGTGCAAAGTGAGTTGAAAATAGCTTTGCAGAATCAACCATATCTCGGTTTTCTAGTTACTAGCTAGAAATTGAAATAGAATTGAATATAGAAATAATAGAAAATAGCTCTGCAAAACAACCTTATCTTAGATTTCTTGCTAGTCTAGGTAACAGGATCTCCATTGCATTTTTAATATTTGGCATGCACCTTTATCCAGAGTAACTTATATTTCCTACAACTTGCTCAGTAGAACTGAGGTTCAAACTCACAACCTTCCAATCAGTAGGCCAACACCTTAACCACTGAGCTACTACATCCCCCTTGATTATGTGTTGGAATTTTGTCATTACCTACAGCACTGTGCTTCTGCAAAATAAAAACCTCAGGCATTTTTGAAATATACACAAATACACTCAGAGGGTAAGTAGGCTTGCCAGGCTATTCAGTGAAGAAATACTAGTGTCACATCACCACCATCCACAGGTCTCTATGGATTACACTCCCCATACACTCCTCTGCTCTCAGTTACTTCTGTTCAATCAAACACACACCCACAAATTGTTCAGAATGACTTTCTTTCAATTGAATCTTTTCATTAATTTCATTTCATTTTGTTGTAAAACATTACCAAGGCTTTTGTTGTTGTTGTTTTGAATTCGTCCCTAGTTTCTGTTCTCACATTGCTGACTTTGCCTTGCCTTGCCTTGCCTGTGTTGTTTGTCAAACACCTGACCATAGCCCGTCTCACGTTTTTGATCCTGCATGCTGATTTTGAGTTTTTCATTAAAGTGAATTTTACCTACAACTGCATCCGAGTCCACGAGTGTTACTAGATAACTAGGAGATTCTTGGGCACAGCTATTTAGCTAATCCTAATTAGAAAATAAATTCACTGGTAAGCAAATACACAATGCTGTTATCCAACGTTACCCACAGGAACCAGGTGTGGATTTATAGAAACAGAGACAGAAGGAAAGGAACACAAAAGCAGCCCAGAAGCAGATGGACTTTTAGTCTCAAGTGACATTTTACAGTGGCTTAGTAATTAGGCCTAGACTGTAGCTAACTTACATTTTGCATGTTAAGTGTTAAATACTGTAATTAAAGAAGCTATGTTGTGGTCATTCAGTCTCCATTAATGTTAAAAACCTGAATCCTACACCTTTACAGGATTGTTCATTAATATTTTATATATGTAGTTCATGTGAACACGTAACTTCATACAGAACACACATACAGATGAACATACACATGAACATATAGAACACAGACTTTGGCTCATTAGCAGGCATTAGGTTGAGTGAAAATCTTAACACTCTACAGTGGACGTTTCTGTAAATTATGATATTTCACAGTTTGTTATTTCCTGATTGAGCAGATCAATCAATTTTTGCAAACTTCTTCTCGTTCACAGAAACCCTGCTTTCTATCTTTCTGTCTAATGCTTGACAGTCAGTGTTCTTTTTATCTCTGTTTTCCATCCTTAAATCCTGTTGGAAAATCGCTTTGGGAGCATGAAGTGGAATTTCATCCCGCCCTCTGATTTTCCAAAACACTGACTGCACTGATTGTCCAAGCTCAAACGTAATGTTGATCATTAGAGTGTTTCTCTTTAGAAGCACTCTTATGCGGTTTGGTGCGAACGTCCTTTTTGGGATGATCTTTGTGTGGTGTCAGTGACAGTTTAAGTATGTTGGAAGCATATCCCCTGATGAGTGTGGCATTCTTTTACTCGAATCCACGACAGACTCAGTGTAGCTGCTGTTTTATAATTTATCATTTTATATTTTATCATTTTTTATATGTTCATAATTTTATATAATCTTACATTCTTTTACTATTTGTATTGTTATTTAGTTTATTATTATTTGTATTGTGCAATCTTTTTTATTTATGTATTTTCTTTTATAATTTTTACATAATTTCTTTTCTTTTACTATCTGTCTTTTTAATTCTCTTTCTTTCTATCTTTAGGTTAAAAACCTGCACGTTAACTGTCTGTTGAACTGCTGTAACAATTGAATTTCCCCACTGTGGGATCAATAAAGTTTTATCTTATCTCTTATCTTATCTCTTCTGCCGGAAGTTAGAGCTTGCCTTTTTCCTGGCAAGTTCGTGCCCGAACCTTGGCTGACTGCGGCTTTTCTGGAGTGTTCTCTGTACTTCGAGGGATCCCTTGCTGCTGACTTTGGTTCTTCTCCTCCAGGTTACATGTAATGTGCATCTTAAGAAGGTGTAAAAGCTCTATAACATTGAGCAACACAGAGACTGCAGCGATGACCTGAATATATATAGTGAAAATGGTCTTTTCAGTGGGCCGAGAGACAAAACAGTCCACCGTGTGGGGGCAGGGACTTCGCTGGCATTCATACTTGGGTTGAATAACAAATCCATAGAGGAACCACAACCCGACAATAAAGCCAATCTCAATTAGGACCTTGAGGATGATGCTGACAGTATATGCAACCAGTACCTTCCCCGTGAGCTTATTTGTCTTGGGTCGCGGTTTCCCATCTTTATTCTCTTCTGGCATCATCTCTATCTTACATTCTTTGCCGTTTCTTTCCTTCTGTCTTCCATGCTGGTCCTCTTTCTCCTCTTCTTTCTCCTTGTGTTTCTTCAGGGCCACGTAGCCAAAATATAAAACAGTGGGCATGGAAACAAAGACGACCTGCAGAATAAAGTAGCGGAAATGAGAGACAGGAAAAGCCTTGTCATAGCACATAGCCTCACAGCCGGGCTGTTGGGTGTTGCAGACAAAATCTTTCTGTTCATCATTCCACGCAGACTCAGCTGCAGTACATAAGATGAGGACACGGAAGAGAAAAAGAACACTGAGCCACACGCGTCCCACACTAGTTGAGTACTCGAGGCTGTCATCTACCAGCTTTTCTAGAAATGTCCACTCACCTATGGACATCCTTTGCACCTGCAGACACACAGACATACACAATTTATTATCATTATTATTATTATTATCATTATTATTATTATTATTATTATTATTATTATTAAATCAAATGTTCAATCTTCATAACAGGTACATTATAAAACCACAGTAAACTGATTCTATTTGGTTTAATATCATTGCCATTTTAGGACTTCTAACAGCCCAGTTGTTACAGCCTGCATATACACTATATTGCCAAAAGTATTCGCTCACCTGCCTTGACTCGCATATGAACTTAAGTGACATCCCATTCCTAATCCATAGGGTTCAATATGACGTTGGTCCACCCTTTGCAGCTATAACATCTTCAACTCTTCTGGGAAGGCTGTCCACAAGGTTTAGGAGTGTGTTTATGGGAATTTTTTTTTACCATTCTTCTAGAAGCGCATTTGTGAGGTCACACACTGATGTTGGACGAGAAGGCCTGGCTCTCAGTCTCCGCTCTAATTCATCCCAAAGGTGTTCTATCGGGTTGAGGTCAGGACTGAGGCCAGTCAAGTTCATCCACACCAGACTCTGTCATCCATGTCTTTATGGACCTTGCTTTGTGCACTGGTTCACAGTCATGTTGGAAGAGGAAGGGGCCAGCTCCAAACTGTTCCCACAAAGTTGGGAGCATGGAATTGTCCAAAATGTCTTGGTATGCTGAAGTATTCAGAGTTCCTTTCACTGGAACTAAGGGGCCAAGCCCAGCTCCTGAAAATAATCCCCCCTCCACCAAACTTTACACTTGGCACAATGCAGTCAGACAAGTACCGTTCTCCTGGCAACCGCCAAACCCAGACTCGTCCATCAGATTGCCAGATGGAGAAGCGCGATTCTTCACTCCAGAGAACGCGTCTCCACTGCTCTAGAGTCCAGTGGCGGCGTGCTTTACACCACTGCATCTGACGCTTTGTATTGCACTTGGTGATGTATGGCTTGGATGCAGCTGCTCGGCCATGGAAACCCATTCCATGAAGCTCTCTGCGCACTGTTCTTGAGCTAATCTGAAGGCCACATGAAGTTTGGAGGTCTGTAGCGATTTACTCTTCGAGTCAAGTTGGCGACCTCTTCGCACTATGCGCCTCAGCATCCGCTGACCCCGCTCCGTCAGTTTACGTGGCCTACCACTTCGTGGCTGAGTTGCTGTCGTTCCCAAACACTTCCACGTTCTTATAATACAGCTGACAGTTGACTGTGGAATATTTAGGAGCGAGGAAATTTCACGACTGGATTTGTTGCACAGGTGGCATCCTATCACAGTTCCACGCTGGAATTCACTGAGCTCCTGAGAGCGACCCATTCTTTCACAAATGTTTGTAAAAACAGTCTGCATGCCTAGGTGCTTGATTTTATACACCTGTGGCCATGGAAGTGATTGGAACACCTGATTCTGATTATTTGGATGGGTGAGCGAATACTTTTGGCAATATTGTGTATGACCAATATATAATTTAATTTGACCAATGAAGCAAATATATAAATCAGTGACTCTTATTTATTATTTTAGTCTACACAAGAAATCTTGTTTGTTCCATATCTCAACTTTACTGACTTCACTCTCCTTTCTAACATTATAGCACTCTGGGTTTCTCGCGTACTTTTGCTAGGCCCAGGGGACAAACATTGTTACTTTGGCATTTGCTGTGATTTGCATCTGTGTAAACATCCTTTAAATCAAAACTTATCTGTCTTATCTGTGCTGTTCTTTTTGCCCCAAAGGACTGCTTTTTTCATGTAAATACTGCCGCAAGCTGGAAGCGGTTACATACTGTTACAGATCAGTGCTTCATCCTCACTAAAATATTATTTATTTATTTATTTATTTATTCATTCATTCATTCATTCATTCATTCATTCATTTTTTTATTTTTTTAATTTAAATTAAATTAAATGTTCAATCTTCATAACAGGTATATTATAAAACCACAGTAAACTGATTCTATTTGGTTTAATATCATTACCATTTTAGGACTTCTAACAGCCCAGTTGTTACAGCCTGCATATATGACCAATATATAATTTAATTTGACCAATTTGTCAGAACTGTGACCCATGATCCCTACCTGTCTCTCTGTTTTTCCTGTTCTTCTGATGATCCTGTAGCTCTGTATGTCTGTTTAGCTGAAACCAAGCTTCTAATGATGCTGTGATGTTCCTGTTGTCCACAGTAAGAGAGCAAAGGGAGAGCAACTTTCCCAGGCCCTCCCACAGGAACCTGGTCCAGGAAAAGGGATGGATATGTTCAAAAATAGCCCACTTTCTCTTCTGCCTTTACACTGGCCAAATGTCACCACGGAGATATTCAACCCTTAGGTCATGAAACTATATGTTTATACTAAGATGTCTTCAGACTCCTCAGTTATCTCCTTATGATCCTGATGAAGTGCTCAACATCTACCTTAATTTCTCATGTTTTTGTTTTGACAGCCTGCTGCATAAAGCTGACCATAAAAGTTTTTTGGCCTTTAAAACATTTAAGTCTTTTAAGAAACCAGTCAAAATTACAGTTGAGTGCATTTGCATCCTATTGTTTTTGGGTGAAGAAAAATACTTTACAATATTTTAATTTTAATTTTAAGATTCTAAATCTACATATCACTCAACTGTAAACCCTACCATGCACTATCATGCCTATGCCTAGTTAATGCATTGATGAGATTAAGATCAAGATTGACAGTTTCTGGTTTTAGCATATTGATCTCCAATAATACTGTTTTGACTCAAGTTGGCTTGTTTTTGCAGAGTAAGCTAAACCTTTCACACAAATATAACATATACATGTAAACTACTGTCTTGTACATTAGAAAGTTGGGCTTAGAGAAGGTCAGACAGTTGTTTGTTTCTCCTTTTGGTCTTCTATGCTTTCTTAGAGTCTAATTTCTGCCTTGGAATACAATTATACAGTATGTGGTCAAAGAAGTGGAGAATCCACAGATTTATTAACCTCTTATTCTTTTCATGTGGACTACTAGAGATGTTATGATGCACAAACTTGAGTATTAGGAGAAGCTGGTAGCCTAATTTGGGTTTTGGCCCCTGTCTAAAGACGCCATAAACCAACCATGTGAGATAACTTAATATTCACCCAGGACTTCACACAGGTGCTTCGTGCCTACAGTTATTAAAAAAGAGAAATAAATGTGATTATGCAGACTAGGTGTTCTGTGCATGATCCTATTCTGTTCAACAAAAGTGTACACTGAGGATTCTGAATGTACTGTTCAACAAGAGGCAATATCAGGGAAGGAAGCGACGATATCAGAAGGAAGAAGTGATATCAGAGAGAGCTCCTCCCTTGTACCCTGAACAGCATTTATCATGTTGCATTATAAAATATTCTTAGGTCAAAATGAGAAAAGATGAAAGGGCTGGGGACAGTGTTTCGGGGTGGGAACGTTGGTTTTGTCCCATAACCCGAGCTGGCAAGGACTCCACAAGTTTGTGCAAGATCAACCCCATCTTCAGTAGAAGACTTTAATCATGAGGAAAATCTGACCATTTGTACAAAGCTGTTAACATGATCAGTATTACAAATTTGCTTACATTTAACAAAATTTTGCAGAAATAGTTTAATACTGAATTGTGTACTGTTATTCTGTTACACTTACCTTATCTCACTTAAGAAGTATAATCAACACACAACACATGGAAAACATTATTAATGGTCTTTATTAGAAGCAATTAGAATAAATACAAAATAAAAATACAGAATTAAAATGTTAAATAAAGTAAATCTTAAATATATGCTTTTTAAAAAAAATTCACATAGTTCACATAGTTGAATGTTTTTGTCCAATGTGAGTAGAAACACATTTCTTTGTTAACAGTGTGGATGACTCTACATAGTTGAGGTTACCTGAGAGACTTGAAGAGACTTTTTAAAGTCTAAATAATTAAAATTATCAGAAAAAAAACAAAAACAGGAGAGATAAATTGCACTTGAACAAAAGCATGCTAGCTGCTAAAGTAAGCTAGCTTCCTATTAATCATTTGGCACATAGTTCCAAGTTGTGTGTCTATGTATATATGTGCGAAATATATGTAATTTCACATTATGAAATTATTTTTACAGACAGTTCTCACTGTTGTTCACTAAAGTGACAATAACTAGCATGAAGAGTTCTATAGATAGCTATTCTGATTGATTCTGTTTGGACTCAAAGTGCAAAGTGAGTTGAAAATAGCTTTGCAGAATCAACCATATCTCGGTTTTCTAGTTACTAGCTAGAAATTGAAATAGAATTGAATATAGAAATAATAGAAAATAGCTCTGCAAAACAACCTTATCTTAGATTTCTTGCTAGTCTAGGTAACAGGATCTCCATTGCATTTTTAATATTTGGCATGCACCTTTATCCAGAGTAACTTATATTTCCTACAACTTGCTCAGTAGAACTGAGGTTCAAACTCACAACCTTACAATCAGTAGGCCAACACCTTAACCACTGAGCTACTACATCCCCCTTGATTATGTGTTGGAATTTTGTCATTACCTACAGCACTGTGCTTCTGCAAAATAAAAACCTCAGGCATTTTTGAAATATACACAAATACACTCAGAGGGTAAGTAGGCTTGCCAGGCTATTCAGTGAAGAAATACTAGTGTCACATCACCACCATCCACAGGTCTCTATGGATTACACTCCCCATACACTCCTCTGCTCTCAGTTACTTCTGTTCAATCAAACACACACCCACAAATTGTTCAGAATGACTTTCTTTCAATTGAATCTTTTCATTAATTTCATTTCATTTTGTTGTAAAACATTACCAAGGCTTTTGTTGTTGTTGTTTTGAATTCGTCCCTAGTTTCTGTTCTCACATTGCTGACTTTGCCTTGCCTTGCCTTGCCTGTGTTGTTTGTCAAACACCTGACCATAGCCCGTCTCACATTTTTGATCCTGCATGCTGATTTTGAGTTTTTCATTAAAGTGAATTTTACCTACAACTGCATCCGAGTCCACGAGTGTTACTAGATAACTAGGAGATTCTTGGGCACTGCTATTTAGCTAATCCTAATTAGAAAATAAATTCACTGGTAAGCAAATACACAATGCTGTTATCCAACATTACCCACAGGAACCAGGTGTGGATTTATAGAAACAGAGACAGAAGGAAAGGAACACAAAAGCAGCCCAGAAGCAGATGGACTTTTAGTCTCAAGTGACATTTTACAGTGGCTTAGTAATTAGGCCTAGACTGTAGCTAACTTACATTTTGCATGTTAAGTGTTAAATACTGTAATTAAAGAAGCTATGTTGTGGTCATTCAGTCTCCATTAATGTTAAAAACCTGAATCCTACACCTTTACAGGATTGTTCATTAATATTTTATATATGTAGTTCATGTGAACACGTAACTTCATACAGAACACACATACAGATGAACATACACATGAACATATAGAACACAGACTTTGGCTCATTAGCAGGCATTAGGTTGAGTGAAAATCTTAACACTCTACAGTGGACTTTTCTGTAAATTATGATATTTCACAGTTTGTTATTTCCTGATTGAGCAGATCAATCAATTTTTGCAAACTTCTTCTCGTTCACAGAAACCCTGCTTTCTATCTTTCTGTCTAATGCTTGACAGTCAGTGTTCTTTTTATCTCTCTTTTCCATCCTTAAATTCTGTTGGAAAATCGCTTTGGGAGCATGAAGTGGAATTTCATCCCGCCCTCTGATTTTCCAAAACACTGACTGCACTGATTGTCCAAGCTCATACGTAATGTTGATCATTAGAGTGTTTCTCTTTAGAAGCACTCTTATGCGGTTTGGTGCGAACGTCCTTTTTGGGATGATCTTTGTGTGGTGTCAGTGACAGTTTAAGTATGTTGGAAGCATATCCCCTGATGAGTGTGGCATTCTTTTACTCGAATCCACGACAGACTCAGTGTAGCTGCTGTTTTATAATTTATCATTTTATATTTTATAATTTTTTATATGTTCATAATTTTATATAATCTTACATTCTTTTACTATTTGTATTGTTATTTAGTTTATTATTATTTGTATTGTGCAATCTTTTTTATTTATGTATTTTCTTTTATAATTTTTACATAATTTCTTTTCTTTTACTATCTGTCTTTTTAATTCTCTTTCTTTCTATCTTTAGGTTAAAAACCTGCACGTTAACTGTCTGTTGAACTGCTGTAACAATTGAATTTCCCCACTGTGGGATCAATAAAGTTTTATCTTATCTCTTATCTTATCTCTTCTGCCGGAAGTTAGAGCTTGCCTTTTTCCTGGCAAGTTCGTGCCCGAACCTTGGCTGACTGCGGCTTTTCTGGAGTGTTCTCTGTACTTCGAGGGATCCCTTGCTGCTGACTTTGGTTCTTCTCCTCCAGGTTACATGTAATGTGCATCTTAAGAAGGTGTAAAAGCTCTATAACATTGAGCAACACAGAGACTGCAGCGATGACCTGAGTATATATAGTGAAAATGGTCTTTTCAGTGGGCCGAGAGACAAAACAGTCCACCGTGTGGGGGCAGGGACTTCGCTGGCATTCATACTTGGGTTGAATAACAAATCCATAGAGGAACCACAACCCGACAATAAAGCCAATCTCAATTAGGACCTTGAGGATGATGCTGACAGTATATGCAACCAGTACCTTCCCCGTGAGCTTATTTGTCTTGGGTCGCGGTTTCCCATCTTTATTCTCTTCTGGCATCATCTCTATCTTACATTCTTTGCCGTTTCTTTCCTTCTGTCTTCCATGCTGGTCCTCTTTCTCCTCTTCTTTCTCCTTGTGTTTCTTCAGGGCCACGTAGCCAAAATATAAAACAGTGGGCATGGAAACAAAGACGACCTGCAGAATAAAGTAGCGGAAATGAGAGACAGGAAAAGCCTTGTCATAGCACATAGCCTCACAGCCGGGCTGTTGGGTGTTGCAGACAAAATCTTTCTGTTCATCATTCCACGCAGACTCAGCTGCAGTACATAAGATGAGGACACGGAAGAGAAAAAGAACACTGAGCCACACGCGTCCCACACTAGTTGAGTACTCGAGGCTGTCATCTACCAGCTTTTCTAGAAATGTCCACTCACCTATGGACATCCTTTGCACCTGCAGACACACAGACATACACAATTTATTATCATTATTATTATTATTATTATTATTATTATTATTATTAAATCAAATGTTCAATCTTCATAACAGGTACATTATAAAACCACAGTAAACTGATTCTATTTGGTTTAATATCATTGCCATTTTAGGACTTCTAACAGCCCAGTTGTTACAGCCTGCATATACACTATATTGCCAAAAGTATTCGCTCACCTGCCTTGACTCGCATATGAACTTAAGTGACATCCCATTCCTAATCCATAGGGTTCAATATGACGTTGGTCCACCCTTTGCAGCTATAACATCTTCAACTCTTCTGGGAAGGCTGTCCACAAGGTTTAGGAGTGTGTTTATGGGAATTTTTTTTTACCATTCTTCTAGAAGCGCATTTGTGAGGTCACACACTGATGTTGGACGAGAAGGCCTGGCTCTCAGTCTCCGCTCTAATTCATCCCAAAGGTGTTCTATCGGGTTGAGGTCAGGACTGAGGCCAGTCAAGTTCATCCACACCAGACTCTGTCATCCATGTCTTTATGGACCTTGCTTTGTGCACTGGTTCACAGTCATGTTGGAAGAGGAAGGGGCCAGCTCCAAACTGTTCCCACAAAGTTGGGAGCATGGAATTGTCCAAAATGTCTTGGTATGCTGAAGTATTCAGAGTTCCTTTCACTGGAACTAAGGGGCCAAGCCCAGCTCCTGAAAATAATCCCCCCTCCACCAAACTTTACACTTGGCACAATGCAGTCAGACAAGTACCGTTCTCCTGGCAACCGCCAAACCCAGACTCGTCCATCAGATTGCCAGATGGAGAAGCGCGATTCTTCACTCCAGAGAACGCGTCTCCACTGCTCTAGAGTCCAGTGGCGGCGTGCTTTACACCACTGCATCTGACGCTTTGTATTGCACTTGGTGATGTATGGCTTGGATGCAGCTGCTCGGCCATGGAAACCCATTCCATGAAGCTCTCTGCGCACTGTTCTTGAGCTAATCTGAAGGCCACATGAAGTTTGGAGGTCTTTAGCGATTTACTCCTCGAGTCAAGTTGGCGACCTCTTCGCACTATGTGCCTCAGCATCCGCTGACCCCGCTCCGTCAGTTTACGTGGCCTACCACTTCGTGGCTGAGTTGCTGTCGTTCCCAAACACTTCCACGTTCTTATAATACAGCTGACAGTTGACTGTGGAATATTTAGGAGCGAGGAAATTTCACGACTGGATTTGTTGCACAGGTGGCATCCTATCACAGTTCCACGCTGGAATTCACTGAGCTCCTGAGAGCGACCCATTCTTTCACAAATGTTTGTAAAAACAGTCTGCATGCCTAGGTGCTTGATTTTATACACCTGTGGCCATGGAAGTGATTGGAACACCTGATTCTGATTATTTGGATGGGTGAGCGAATACTTTTGGCAATATTGTGTATGACCAATATATAATTTAATTTGACCAATGAAGCAAATATATAAATCAGTGACTCTTATTTATTATTTTAGTCTACACAAGAAATCTTGTTTGTTCCATATCTCAACTTTACTGACTTCACTCTCCTTTCTAACATTATAGCACTCTGGGTTTCTCGCGTACTTTTGCTAGGCCCAGGGGACAAACATTGTTACTTTGGCATTTGCTGTGATTTGCATCTGTGTAAACATCCTTTAAATCAAAACTTATCTGTCTTATCTGTGCTGTTCTTTTTGCCCCAAAGGACTGCTTTTTTCATGTAAATACTGCCGCAAGCTGGAAGCGGTTACATACTGTTACAGATCAGTGCTTCATCCTCACTAAAATATTATTTATTTATTTATTTATTTATTTATTCATTCATTCATTCATTCATTCATTCATTTTTTTATTTTTTTAATTTAAATTAAATTAAATGTTCAATCTTCATAACAGGTATATTATAAAACCACAGTAAACTGATTCTATTTGGTTTAATATCATTACCATTTTAGGACTTCTAACAGCCCAGTTGTTACAGCCTGCATATATGACCAATATATAATTTAATTTGACCAATTTGTCAGAACTGTGACCCATGATCCCTACCTGTCTCTCTGTTTTTCCTGTTCTTCTGATGATCCTGTAGCTCTGTATGTCTGTTTAGCTGAAACCAAGCTTCTAATGATGCTGTGATGTTCCTGTTGTCCACAGTAAGAGAGCAAAGGGAGAGCAACTTTCCCAGGCCCTCCCACAGGAACCTGGTCCAGGAAAAGGGATGGATATGTTCAAAAATAGCCCACTTTCTCTTCTGCCTTTACACTGGCCAAATGTCACCACGGAGATATTCAACCCTTAGGTCATGAAACTATATGTTTATACTAAGATGTCTTCAGACTCCTCAGTTATCTCCTTATGATCCTGATGAAGTGCTCAACATCTACCTTAATTTCTCATGTTTTTGTTTTGACAGCCTGCTGCATAAAGCTGACCATAAAAGTTTTTTGGCCTTTAAAACATTTAAGTCTTTTAAGAAACCAGTCAAAATTACAGTTGAGTGCATTTGCATCCTATTGTTTTTGGGTGAAGAAAAATACTTTACAACATTTTAATTTTAATTTTAAGATTCTAAATCTACATATCACTCAACTGTAAACCCTACCATGCACTATCATGCCTATGCCTAGTTAATGCATTGATGAGATTAAGATCAAGATTGACAGTTTCTGGTTTTAGCATATTGATCTCCAATAATACTGTTTTGACTCAAGTTGGCTTGTTTTTGCAGAGTAAGCTAAACCTTTCACACAAATATAACATATACATGTAAACTACTGTCTTGTACATTAGAAAGTTGGGCTTAGAGAAGGTCAGACAGTTGTTTGTTTCTCCTTTTGGTCTTCTATGCTTTCTTAGAGTCTAATTTCTGCCTTGGAATACAATTATACAGTATGTGGTCAAAGAAGTGGAGAATCCACAGATTTATTAACCTCTTATTCTTTTCATGTGGACTACTAGAGATGTTATGATGCACAAACTTGAGTATTAGGAGAAGCTGGTAGCCTAATTTGGGTTTTGGCCCCTGTCTAAAGACGCCATAAACCAACCATGTGAGATAACTTAATATTCACACAGGACTTCACACAGGTGCTTCGTGCCTACAGTTATTAAAAAAGAGAAATAAATGTGATTATGCAGACTAGGTGTTCTGTGCATGATCCTATTCTGTTCAACAAAAGTGTACACTGAGGATTCTGAATGTACTGTTCAACAAGAGGCAATATCAGGGAAGGAAGCGACGATATCAGAAGGAAGAAGTGATATCAGAGAGAGCTCCTCCCTTGTACCCTGAACAGCATTTATCATGTTGCATTATAAAATATTCTTAGGTCAAAATGAGAAAAGATGAAAGGGCTGGGGACAGTGTTTCGGGGTGGGAACGTTGGTTTTGTCCCATAACCCGAGCTGGCAAGGACTCCACAAGTTTGTGCAAGATCAACCCCATCTTCAGTAGAAGACTTTAATCATGAGGAAAATCTGACCATTTGTACAAAGCTGTTAACATGATCAGTATTACAAATTTGCTTACATTTAACAAAATTTTGCAGAAATAGTTTAATACTGAATTGTGTACTGTTATTCTGTTACACTTACCTTATCTCACTTAAGAAGTATAATCAACACACAACACATGGAAAACATTATTAATGGTCTTTATTAGAAGCAATTAGAATAAATACAAAATAAAAATACAGAATTAAAATGTTAAATAAAGTAAATCTTAAATATATGCTTTTTAAAAAAAATTCACATAGTTCACATAGTTGAATGTTTTTGTCCAATGTGAGTAGAAACACATTTCTTTGTTAACAGTGTGGATGACTCTACATAGTTGAGGTTACCTGAGAGACTTGAAGAGACTTTTTAAAGTCTAAATAATTAAAATTATCAGAAAAAAAACAAAAACAGGAGAGATAAATTGCACTTGAACAAAAGCATGCTAGCTGCTAAAGTAAGCTAGCTTCCTATTAATCATTTGGCACATAGTTCCAAGTTGTGTGTCTATGTATATATGTGCGAAATATATGTAATTTCACATTATGAAATTATTTTTACAGACAGTTCTCACTGTTGTTCACTAAAGTGACAATAACTAGCATGAAGAGTTCTATAGATAGCTATTCTGATTGATTCTGTTTGGACTCAAAGTGCAAAGTGAGTTGAAAATAGCTTTGCAGAATCAACCATATCTCGGTTTTCTAGTTACTAGCTAGAAATTGAAATAGAATTGAATATAGAAATAATAGAAAATAGCTCTGCAAAACAACCTTATCTTAGATTTCTTGCTAGTCTAGGTAACAGGATCTCCATTGCATTTTTAATATTTGGCATGCACCTTTATCCAGAGTAACTTATATTTCCTACAACTTGCTCAGTAGAACTGAGGTTCAAACTCACAACCTTACAATCAGTAGGCCAACACCTTAACCACTGAGCTACTACATCCCCCTTGATTATGTGTTGGAATTTTGTCATTACCTACAGCACTGTGCTTCTGCAAAATAAAAACCTCAGGCATTTTTGAAATATACACAAATACACTCAGAGGGTAAGTAGGCTTGCCAGGCTATTCAGTGAAGAAATACTAGTGTCACATCACCACCATCCACAGGTCTCTATGGATTACACTCCCCATACACTCCTCTGCTCTCAGTTACTTCTGTTCAATCAAACACACACCCACAAATTGTTCAGAATGACTTTCTTTCAATTGAATCTTTTCATTAATTTCATTTCATTTTGTTGTAAAACATTACCAAGGCTTTTGTTGTTGTTGTTTTGAATTCGTCCCTAGTTTCTGTTCTCACATTGCTGACTTTGCCTTGCCTTGCCTTGCCTGTGTTGTTTGTCAAACACCTGACCATAGCCCGTCTCACATTTTTGATCCTGCATGCTGATTTTGAGTTTTTCATTAAAGTGAATTTTACCTACAACTGCATCCGAGTCCACGAGTGTTACTAGATAACTAGGAGATTCTTGGGCACTGCTATTTAGCTAATCCTAATTAGAAAATAAATTCACTGGTAAGCAAATACACAATGCTGTTATCCAACATTACCCACAGGAACCAGGTGTGGATTTATAGAAACAGAGACAGAAGGAAAGGAACACAAAAGCAGCCCAGAAGCAGATGGACTTTTAGTCTCAAGTGACATTTTACAGTGGCTTAGTAATTAGGCCTAGACTGTAGCTAACTTACATTTTGCATGTTAAGTGTTAAATACTGTAATTAAAGAAGCTATGTTGTGGTCATTCAGTCTCCATTAATGTTAAAAACCTGAATCCTACACCTTTACAGGATTGTTCATTAATATTTTATATATGTAGTTCATGTGAACACGTAACTTCATACAGAACACACATACAGATGAACATACACATGAACATATAGAACACAGACTTTGGCTCATTAGCAGGCATTAGGTTGAGTGAAAATCTTAACACTCTACAGTGGACTTTTCTGTAAATTATGATATTTCACAGTTTGTTATTTCCTGATTGAGCAGATCAATCAATTTTTGCAAACTTCTTCTCGTTCACAGAAACCCTGCTTTCTATCTTTCTGTCTAATGCTTGACAGTCAGTGTTCTTTTTATCTCTCTTTTCCATCCTTAAATCCTGTTGGAAAATCGCTTTGGGAGCATAAAGTGGAATTTCATCCCGCCCTCTGATTTTCCAAAACACTGACTGCACTGATTGTCCAAGCTCATACGTAATGTTGATCATTAGAGTGTTTCTCTTTAGAAGCACTCTTATGCGGTTTGGTGCGAACGTCCTTTTTGGGATGATCTTTGTGTGGTGTCAGTGACACAGTTTAAGTATGTTGGAAGCATATCCCCTGATGAGTGTGGCATTCTTTTACTCGAATCCACGACAGACTCAGTGTAGCTGCTGTTTTATAATTTATCATTTTATATTTTATAATTTTTTATATGTTCATAATTTTATATAATCTTACATTCTTTTACTATTTGTATTGTTATTTAGTTTATTATTATTTGTATTGTGCAATCTTTTTTATTTATGTATTTTCTTTTATAATTTTTACATAATTTCTTTTCTTTTACTATCTGTCTTTTTAATTCTCTTTCTTTCTATCTTTAGGTTAAAAACCTGCACGTTAACTGTCTGTTGAACTGCTGTAACAATTGAATTTCCCCACTGTAGGATCAATAAAGTTTTATCTTATCTCTTCTGCCGGAAGTTAGAGCTTGCCTTTTTCCTGGCAAGTTCGTGCCCGAACCTTGGCTGACTGCGGCTTTTCTGGAGTGTTCTCTGTACTTCGAGGGATCCCTTGCTGCTGACTTTGGTTCTTCTCCTCCAGGTTACATGTAATGTGCATCTTAAGAAGGTGTAAAAGCTCTATAACATTGAGCAACACAGAGACTGCAGCGATGACCTGAGTATATATAGTGAAAATGGTCTTTTCAGTGGGCCGAGAGACAAAACAGTCCACCGTGTGGGGGCAGGGACTTCGCTGGCATTCATACTTGGGTTGAATAACAAATCCATAGAGGAACCACAACCCGACAATAAAGCCAATCTCAATTAGGACCTTGAGGATGATGCTGACAGTATATGCAACCAGTACCTTCCCCGTGAGCTTATTTGTCTTGGGTCGTGGTTTCCCATCTTTATTCTCTTCTGGCATCATCTCTATCTTACATTCTTTGCCGTTTCTTTCCTTCTCTCTTCCATGCTGGTCCTCTTTCTCCTCTTCTTTCTCCTTGTGTTTCTTCAGGGCCACGTAGCCAAAATATAAAACAGTGGGCATGGAAACAAAGACGACCTGCAGAATAAAGTAGCGGAAATGAGAGACAGGAAAAGCCTTGTCATAGCACATAGCCTCACAGCCGGGCTGTTGGGTGTTGCAGACAAAATCTTCCTGTTCATCATCCCACGCAGACTCAGCTGCAGTACATAAGATGAGGACACGGAAGAGAAAAAGAACACTGAGCCACACGCGTCCCACACTAGTTGAGTACTCGAGGCTGTCATCTACCCGCTTTTCTAGAAATGTCCACTCACCTTTGGACATCCTTTGCACCTGCAGACACACAGACATACACAATTTATTATCATTATTATTATTATTATTATTATTATTATTATTATTATTATTATTATTATTATTATTATTATTAAATCAAATGTTCAATCTTCAGAACAGGTACATTATAAAACCACGGTAAACTCATTCTATTTGGTTTAATATCATTGCCATTTTAGGACTTCTAACAGCCCAGTTGTTACAGCCTGCATATACACTATATTGCCAAAAGTATTCGCTCACCTGCCTTGACTCGCATATGAACTTAAGTGACATCCCATTCCTAATCCATAGGGTTCAATATGACGTCGGTCCACCCTTTGCAGCTATAACAGCTTCAACTCTTCTGGGAAGGCTGTCCACAAGGTTTAGGAGTGTGTTCATGGGAATTTTTGACCATTCTTCCAGAAGCGCATTTGTGAGGTCACACACTGATGTTGGACGAGAAGGCCTGGCTCTCAGTCTCCGCTCTAATTCATCCCAAAGGTGTTCTATCGGGTTGAGGTCAGGACTCTGTGCAGGCCAGTCAAGTTCATCCACACCAGACTCTGTCATCCATGTCTTTATGGACCTTGCTTTGTGCACTGGTGTACAGTCATGTTGGAAGAGGAAGGGGCCAGCTCCAAACTGTTCCCACAAAGTTGGGAGCATGGAATTGTCCAAAATGTCTTGGTATGCTGAAGCATTCAGAGTTCCTTTCACTGGAACTAAGGGGCCAAGCCCAGCTCCTGAAAAACAACCCCACACCATAATCCCCCCTCCACCAAACTTTACACTTGGCACAATGCAGTCAGACAAGTACCGTTCTCCTGGCAACCGCCAAACCCAGACTCGTCCATCAGATTGCCAGATGGAGAAGCGCGATTCTTCACTCCAGAGAACGCGTCTCCACTGCTCTAGAGTCCAGTGGCGGCGTGCTTTACACCACTGCATCTGACGCTTTGCATTGCACTTGGTGATGTATGGCTTGGATGCAGCTGCTCGGCCATGGAAACCCATTCCATGAAGCTCTCTGCGCACTGTTCTTGAGCTAATCTGAAGGCCACATGAAGTTTGGAGGTCTGTAGCGATTTACTCTTCGAGTCAAGTTGGCGACCTCTTCGCACTATGTGCCTCAGCATCCGCTGACCCCGCTCCGTCAGTTTACGTGGCCTACCACTTCGTGGCTGAGTTGCTGTCGTTCCCAAACACTTCCACGTTCTTATAATACAGCTGACAGTTGACTGTGGAATATTTAGGAGCGAGCAAATTTCACGACTGGATTTGTTGCACAGGTGGCATCCTATCACAGTTCCACGCTGGAATTCACTGAGCTCCTGAGAGCGACCCATTCTTTCACAAATGTTTATAAAAACAGTCTGCATGCCTAGGTGCTTGATTTTATACACCTGTGGCCATGGAAGTGATTGGAACACCTGATTCTGATTATTTGGATGGGTGAGCGAATACTTTTGGCAATATTGTGTATGACCAATATATAATTTAATTTGACCAATGAAGCAAATATATAAATCAGTGACTCTTATTTATTATTTTAGTCTACACAAGAAATCTTGTTTGTTCCATATCTCAACTTTACTGACTTCACTCTCCTTTCTAACATTATAGCACTCTGGGTTTCTCGCGTACTTTTGCTAGGCCCAGGGGACAAAACATTGTTACTTTGGCATTTGCTGTGATTTGCATCTGTGTAAACATCCTTTAAATCAAAACTTATCTGTCTTATCTGTGCTGTTCTTTTTGCCCCAAAGGACTGCTTTTTTCATGTAAATACTGCCGCAAGCTGGAAGCGGTTACATACTGTTACAGATCAGTGCTTCATCCTCACTAAAATATTATTATTATTATTGTTGTTGTTATTATTTATTTATTTATTTATTCATTTTTTTATTTTTTTAATTTAAATTAAATTAAATGTTCAATCTTCATAACAGGTATATTATAAAACCACAGTAAACTGATTCTATTTGGTTTAATATCATTACCATTTTCGGACTTCTAACAGCCCAGTTGTTACAGCCTGCATATATGACCAATATATAATTTAATTTGACCAATTTGTCAGAACTGTGACCCATGATCCCTACCTGTCTCTCTGTTTTTCCTGTTCTTCTGATGATCCTGTAGCTCTGTATGTCTGTTTAGCTGAAACCAAGCTTCTAATGATGCCGTGATGTTCCTGTTGTCGACAGTAAGAGAGCAAAGGGAGAGCAACTTTCCCAGGCCCTCCCACAGGAACCTGGTCCAGGAAAAGGGATGGATATGTTCAAAAATAGCCCACTTTCTCTTCTGCCTTTACACTGGCCAAATGTCACCACGGAGATATTCAACCCTTAGGTCATGAAACTATATGTTTATACTAAGATGTCTTCAGACTCCTCAGTTATCTCCTTATGATCCTGATGAAGTGCTCAACATCTACCTTAATTTCTCATGTTTTTGTTTTGACAGCCTGCTGCATAAAGCTGACCATAAAAGTTTTTTGGCCTTTAAAACATTTAAGTCTTTTAAGAAACCAGTCAAAATTACAGTTGAGTGCATTTGCATCCTATTGTTTTTGGGTGAAGAAAAATACTTTACAACATTTTAATTTTAATTTTAAGATTCTAAATCTACATATCACTCAACTGTAAACCCTACCATGCACTATCATGCCTATGCCTAGTTAATGCATTGATGAGATTAAGATCAAGATTGACAGTTTCTGGTTTTAGCATATTGATCTCCAATAATACTGTTTTGACTCAAGTTGGCTTGATTTTGCAGAGCAAGCTAAACCTGTCTTTAGAAAGTTTGGCTTAGAGAAGGTCAGACAGTTGTTTGTTTCTCCTTTTGGTCTTCTATGCTTTCTTAGAGTCTAATTTCTGCCTTGGAATACAATTATAAAGTATGTGGTCAAAGAAGTGGAGAATCCACAGATTTATTAACCTCTTATTCTTTTCATGTGGACTGCTAGAGATGTTATGATGCACAAACCTGAATATTTGGAGAAGCTGGTAGCCTAATTTGGGTTTTGGCCCCTGTCTAAAGACGCCATAAACCAACCATGTGAGATAACTTAATATTCACCCAGGACTTCACACAGGTGCTTCGTGCCTACAGTTATTAAAAAAGAGAAATAAATGTGATTATGCAGACTAGGTGTTCTGTGCATGATCCTATTCTGTTCAACAAAAGTGTACACTGAGGATTCTGAATGTACTGTTCAACAAGAGGCAATATCAGGGAAGGAAGCGATGATATCAGAGAGAGCTCCTCCCTTGTCCCTTGAACAGCATTTATCATGTTGCATTATAAAATATTCTCAGGTCAAAATGAGAAAAGATGAAAAGGCTGGGGACAGTGTTTCAGGGTGGGAACGTTGGTTTTGTCCCATAACCCGAGCTGGCAAGGACTCCACAAGTTTGTGCAAGATCAACCCCTAACAAAATGTAGCAGAAATAGTTTAATACTAAATTGTGTACTGTTATTCTGTTACTGTTACACTTACCTTATCTCACTTAAGAAGTATAACCAACACATAACACATGGAAAACATTATTAATGGTCTTTATTAGAAGCAATTAGAATAAATACAAAATAAAAATACAGAATTAAAATGTTAAATAAAGTAAATCTTAAATATATGCTTTTTTTAAAAAAAAATTCACATAGTTCTCATAGTTGAATGTTTTTGTCCAATGTGAGTAGAAATACATTTCTTTGTTAACAGTGTGGATGACTCTACATAGTTGAGGTTACCTGAGAGACTTGAAGAGACTTTTTAAAGCCTGTTGAACTCCATAAAGAGGTACATTAATTTGATGTGCTAATTTGACTTGAGGAGAGACTCGCCTCCTCCCTTTTCTAGAAAATTATCGGGAAAAAAAACAAAAAAACAGGAGAGATAAATTGCAGGTGAACAAAAGCATGCTAGCTGCTTAAGTAAGCTAGCTTCCTATTAATCATTTGGCACATAGTTCCAAGTTGTGTGTCTATGTATATATGTGCAAAATATATGTAATTTCACATTATGAAATTATTTTTACAGACAGTTCTCACTGTTGTTCACTAAAGTGACAATAACTAGCATGAAGAGTTCTATAGATAGCTATTCTGATTGATTCTGTTTGGACTCAAAGTGCAAAGTGAGTTGAAAATAGCTTTGCAGAATCAACCATATCTCGGTTTTCTAGTTACTAGCTAGAAATTGAAATAGAATTGAATATAGAAATAATAGAAAATAGCTCTGCAAAAACAACCTTATCTTAGATTTCTTGCTAGTCTAGGTAACAGGATCTCCATTGCATTTTTAATATTTGGCATGCACCTTTATCCAGAGTAACTTATATTTCCTACAACTTGCTCAGTAGAACTGAGGTTCAAACTCACAACCTTCCAATCAGTAGGCCAACACCTTAACCACTGAGCTACTACATCCCCCTTGATTATGTGTTGGAATTTTGTCATTACCTACAGCACTGTGCTTCTGCAAACTAAAAACCTCAGGCATTTTTGAGATATACACAAATACACTCAGAGGGTAAGTAGGCTTGCCAGGCTATTCAGTGAAGAAATACTAGTGTCACACCACCACCATCCACAGGTCTCTATGGATTACACTCCCCATACACTCCTCTGCTCTCAGTTACCCAGCTGCTTCTGTTCAATCAAACACACACCCACAAACTGTTCAGAATGACTTTCTTTCAATTGAATCTTTTCATTAATTTCATTTCATTTTGTTGTAAAACATTACCAAGGCTTTTGTTGTTGTTGTTTTGAATTCGTCCCTAGTTTCTGTTCTCACATTGCTGACTTTGCCTTGCCTTGCCTTGCCTGTGTTGTTTGTCAAACACCTGACCATAGCCCGTCTCACATTTTTGATCCTGCATGCTGATTTTGAGTTTTTCATTAAAGTGAATTTTACCTGCAACTGCATCCGAGTCCACGAGTGTTACTAGATAACTAGGAGATTCTTGGGCACAGCTATTTAGCTAATCCTAATTAGAAAATAAATTCACTGGTAAGCAAATACGCAATGCTGTTATCCAACGTTACCCACAGGAACCAGGTGTGGATTTATAGAAACAGAAGGAAGGGAACACAAAAGCAGCCCAGAAGCAGATGGACTTTTAGTCTCAAGTGACATTTTACAGTGGCTTAGTAATTAGGCCTAGACTGTAGCTAACTTACATTTTGCATGTTAAGTGTTAAATACTGTAATTAAAGAAGCTATGTTGTGGTCATTCAGTCTCCATTAATGTTAAAAACCTGAATCCTACACCTTTACAGGATTGTTCATTAATATTTTATATATGTAGTTCATGTGAACACGTAGCTACATACAGTTAGGGAAAAAATTATTTGAACCCCTGCTGAAGTTTGCCCATTAACAAAGAAATGATCAGTCTATAATTTCAAGGGTAGGTGTATTTGAACAGTGAGAGACAGAACAATAACAAGAAAATCCAGAAAAATGCTTTTCAAAAAAGTTATAAATTAATTTGCATTTTCATGAATGAAATAAGTATTTGATCCCCTATCAATCAGCAAGATTTCTGGCTCTGAGGTGTATTTTATACAGGTAACGAGCTGACATTGGGAGCCCTCTCAGCTTGTTACCTGTATAAAAGACACCTGTCCACAGAAGCAATCAATCAATCCAGATTCCAAACTCTCCATCATGGCCAAGACCAAAGAGCTTTCCAAGGATGTCAGGGACAAGATTGTAGACCTACACAAGGCTGGAATGAGCTCCAAGACCATCACCAAGCAGCTTGGTGAGAAGGTGACAACAGTTGGTGCGATTATTCCCAAATGGAAGAAACATAAAATAACTGCCAATCTCCCTCGGTCTGGAGCTCCATGCAAGATCTCACCTTGTGGAGTTTCAATGATAATGAGAACAGTGAGGAATCAGCCCAGAATTACTCGGGAGGAACTTGTCAATGATCTCAAGGCAGCTGGGACCGTAGTCACCAAAAAAACAATTGGTAACACACTACGCCGTGAAAGACTGAAATCCAGTAGTGCCTGCAAGGTCCCCAGTGTTGTGGTCAGATGAGACCAAAATCCAGCTCTTTGGCATCAACTCAACTCGCCGTGTTTGGAGGAGGAGAAATGCTGCCTATGACTCCAAGAAGACCATCCCCACCGTCAAACATGGAGGTGGAAATATTATGCTTTGGGGGTGTTTTTCTGCCAAGGGGACAGGACAACTGCACCGCATCAAAGGGACGATGGACGGAGCCATGTACCATCAAATCTTGGGTGAGAACCTCCTTCCCTCAGCCAGGGCATTGAAAATGGGTCGTGGATGGATATTCCAGTCTGACAATGACCCAAAACACACGGCCAAGGCAACAAAGGATTGGCTCAAGAAGAAGCACATTAAGGTCCTGTAGTGGCCTAGCCAGTCTCCAGACCTTAATCCCATAGAAAATCTGTGGAGGGAGCTGAAGGTTCGAGTTGCCATGAAACATTAATGACTTGGATAGGATCTGCAAAGAGGAGTGGGACAAAATCCCCCCTGAGATGTGTACAAACCTTGTGGCCAACTACAAGAAACGTCTGACCTCTGTGATTGCCAACAAAGGTTTTGCCACCAAGTACTAAAGCATGTTTTGCGAAGGGGTCAAATACTTATTTCATTCATGAAAATGCAAATTAATTTATAACTTTTTTGAAATGCATTTTTCTGGATTTTTTTGTTATTGTTCTGTCTCTCACTGTTCAAATAAACCTATCATTGACATTATAGACTCATCATTTCTTTGTTAGTGGGCAAACTTACAAAATCAGCAGGGGTTCAAATAATTTTTTCCCTAACTGTACAGAACACACATACAGATGAACATACACATGAACATATAGAACACAGACTTTGGCTCATTAGCAGACATTAGATTGAGTGAAAATCTTAACACTCTACAGTGGACTTTTCTTTAAATTATGATGTAAAAAATTCACTGTTTGTTACTTCCTGATTGAGCAGATCAATCAATTTAAACTTCTTCTTGTTCACAGAAACCCTACTTTATGTCTAATGCTTGACAATCAGTGTTTTCTCTCATTTCCATCCTTAAATCCTGTTTGAAAAGTGAGTTTAGTCTACAGAAAAGTTCATTCCATTGCTCATCCAAACAGGAAATGGAGGAAATGGCATCTGTCTAACAGTATTGCTTTGGGAGCATAAAGTGGAATTTCATCCCGCCCTCTGATTTTCCAAAACACTGACTGCACTGATTGTCCAAGCTCATACATAATGTTGATCATTAGAGTGTTTCTCTCTTATGCGGTTTGGTGCGAACATCCTTTTTGTAGTGATCTTTATGTGTGGGGTCAGTGACAAACTTTAAAGTCGGAAGCATATCCCCTGGTGAGTGTGGCATTCTTTTACTCCAGTCCATGACTGACTCAGTGTAGCAGCTGTTTTCTGCTGGAAGATAGAGCTTGTCTTTTTCCTGGTAAGTTTGTGCCCGAACCTCGGTTGACTGCAGCTTTTCTGGAGTGTTCTCTGTACTTCGAGGGATCCCTTGCTGCTGACTTTGGTACTTCTTCTCCAGGTGACGTGTAATTTGCATCTTAAGAAGGTGTAAAAGCTCTATAACATTGAGCAACACAGAGACTGCAGCGATGACCTGAATATATATAGTGAAAATGGTCTTTTCAGTGGGCCGAGAGACAAAACAGTCCACCGTGTGGGGGCAGGGACTTCGCTGGCATTCATACTTGGGTTGAATAACAAATCCATAGAGGAACCACAACCCGACAATAAAGCCAATCTCAATTAGGACCTTGAGGATGATGCTGACAGTATATGCACCCAGTGTCTTTCCCTTGAGCTTAGGAAGCTTATTTATCTTTATTCTCGGTTTCCCATCTTCATTCTCTTCCGGTATCACCTCTAGCTTAAATTCTTTGCCGTTTCCTTCCTTCTGTCTTCCATGCTGGTCCTCTTTCTCCTGTTCTTGGAGCTTGCGTTCCTTCAGGGCCACGTAGCCAAAATATAAAACGGTGGGTGTGGAGACAAACACAACCTGCAGAATAAAGTAGCGGAAATGAGAGACAGGAAAAGCCTTGTCGTAGCACACAGCCTCACAGCCGGGCTGTTGGGTGTTGCAGACAAAATCTTCCTGTTCATCATCCCACGCAGACTCAGCTGCAGTACATAAGACGAGGACGCGGAAGAGAAAAAGGACAGTGAGCCACACGCGTCCGACACTAGTTGAGTACTCCTGGCTGTCCTCTAACAGGGATTCTAGAAAACTCCATTCACCTTTGGACATATTCTGCACCTGCAGACACAGAGACATACACAATTTAAACCAAGTAGGAAAGTCAAGAATATGCAGATAATATTAAAAGAAATATGGAAAGTCTGATTTAATACATTGTAGTGACAAGTGATAGCATGTAACATTGGCACTGGGTTACATGCAGAGCCAAAAGGTACACAAAGAATAATGTTTCTTTGAAACGTGTTTCCCAATTTAATTCTGCACAAGAATTTCCAGAAATATTATTTTATTAATATTTGACAATAGTGCAACAATTTTACTATGTTTACTAAGGTCAGCTAAGATTCTGGTACTCATTTGCACCTTTTATAAGGAATTTATCTTATCCCAGATCATGGTCTAAATTACTGAAAAAAATGGAAAGTCAAAAAGAATGACTATTAAACATTCTCATTTAAGTATTTTAAGATTACCTGACTCTAGACACAAATTCAGTGTGATTTCTACTGGAATTTCATTTGAATCCTTTCTCATTTCTCCCTCAAACATTCATTTAGAAAGGATTAACACACTATAGACTGTGTTGTTATATGAAAATAATCCACACCGGGTTTGTGTGATACAGCTTGGTGAAAGTATGATTATTCTATAACATTCTATATTCTAGTCTACTTATACCACAGCAATTTGGCAACAGTTTTAAGGTTTAATATTGTCATTTGTTATTGTTGTTGACAAATCTTAAACTTTAACAGTTTAGAGTTAACTTTAATGTTGTGGATTGTCCCTGTTATCTCTTACATTATAGCAATGATAAACAGTTGTTCATCAACTCACTTACTCACACACTCAAAAGATGCAGTTATTAATTTTTTACCAAGAAACCAGAAAGCGTAACCTCCTCTATCCTCCTGTGGGGATGTGGTAGCTCAGTGGTTAAGTTATTGGACTACTGATTGGAAAGTTGTGTTAAGGGGATTCTATGCCCAAGGATAACAGGTGGATTATGTGTACTGTAATAAATAATATTATAATGCACTTAATTAGGATTTAAGGTACAGGTAATTTACTGGAGGGGAGCTATAGCTAACTATAGTTACATAGGTCTAAAATCTATTAATTAACAGATTAATAGATTACATTCATAAATTTATATCATATTTTTTACACATTCTATGGTTCATACAGAAACTATTATTATTATTATTATTATTATTATTATTATTTTAGGACTTCTAACAGCCCAGTTACAGCCTGCATATATGACCAATATATTGACCAATGAAGCAAATATATAAATCAGTGACTGTTATAAATAAACCCAAATTGGTTTTATTATTTTAGTCTACACAAGAAATCTTTTTTGTTCCATATCTCAACTTTACTGACTTCACTCTCCTTCCTAACATTATAGCACTCAGTGGGTTTCTCGTGTACTTTTGCTAGGCCCAGGGGACAAAACAGTCCTATTACTTCAGCATTTGCTGTGATTTGCATCTGTGTAAACATACTTTAAATCAAAACAGTCTTATCTGTGCTGTTCTTTTTGCCCCAAAGGACTGCTTTTTTCATGTAAATACTGCCGGAAGCTGGAAGCGGTTACAGACTGTTACAGATCAGTGCTTCATCCTCACTAAAATATTATTATTATTATTATTATTATTATTATTATTATTATTATTATTATTATTATTATTATTGTTGTTGTTGTTGTTGTTGTTGTTTATTTATTCTAATCAAATGTTCAATCTTCAGAAAAGGTACATTATAAAACCACCGTAAACTGATTCTATTTGGTTTAATATCATTGCCATTTAAGGGCTTCCAACAGCTCAGTTGTTACAGCCTGCATATATGGCAATAAAATGTATTATTATTATTATTATTATTATTATTATTATTATTATTATTATTATTATTATTATTATTATCTATTGATTTATTGATTGATTAATCAGTTCCTTCTTAAGATATCCATCCTCTATGTAAAATATTTGAATTGCAGGGGTGATTGGTATAAAAATATAGTGACCACCACAGAAACTCTACAGTCTCTCTCTCTCTCTCTCTCTCTCTCTCTCTCTCTCTCTCTGTCTGTCTCACACACACACACACACATGCACACACACAAACTTTGTGACTAGACCAGAACTGTGACCCATGATCCCTACCTGTCTCTCTGTTTTTCCTGTTCTTCTGATGATCCTGTAGCTCTGTATGTCTGTTTAGCTGAAACCAAGCTTAAAATGATGCCGTGATGTTCCTGTTGTCGACAGTAAGAGAGCAAAGGGAGAGGAACTTTCCCAGGCCCTCCCACAGGAACCTGGTCCAGGAAAAGGGATGGATTTGTTCAAAAATAGCCCGTTTTCTCTTCTGCCTTTACACTGGCCAAATGTCATCACGGAGATATTCAACCCTTAGGTCATGAAACTACATGTTTACACTAAGATGTCTTCAGACTCCTCAGTTATCTCCTTATTATCCTGATGAAGAGCTCAACATCCACCTTAATTTCTCATGTTTTTGTTTTAACAGCCTGCTGCATAAAGCTGACCATAAAAGTTCATTGGCCTTTAAAACATTTAAGTCTTTTAAGAAACCAGTCAAAATTACAGTTGAGTGCATTTGCATCCTATTGTTTTTGGGTGAAGAAAAATACTTTACAACATTTTAATTTTTATTTACAATAAATTTGGAAGGGTTGAATTGATATTATTTTCCCCTTATCCATTATTTGACAATTATTTGACTGGTTAATTGCGATAATGATGATGTTTACTTGCTTAACTTTCTTAAAATTAATTTCTGTCATTTTGTCTTGTGAAAACTTGTATCCATCTGTACTCAAATGCTTGGATTTGGTAATAAACCAGTGTATAATAATAATAATAATAATAATAATAATAATAATAATAATAATAATAATAATAATAATAATAATAGAATAAGATCGATCGATTGAGCTGCATTTCCCTGTACCACCACAAGGTGTCACTTCAGCTTATTTAACAGGACCTCTTGCAGTTCGTGAAGATGTCAAACTGAGCACACTGAAACAGTGAGATGTAGATTTAATGCTGGAATTAAATTTAATATTTACATAAATGTTCACTGGTTGATTAAGGGGGTGTATGAGAGTATAGGACATGCAGTTAGAAGAGTGCTTTCACACTAAATGTAATTGGTCTTCCCTGAGGGCATTTCAAACAGTGAAATCAAATAGCTGTATAGCCAGCAGTTTAATTATAAACATAAGGAAATGTATGCATAAATAGTATATTATGCATGACCTGTTTTAGGTAATGCAATGTTTGTATTGTTAAAATAATTGATAAGCTAAACAGTCATGATTATTTATTATAATGTTCTTCTAGCAAACCAGCATTAACTTTTTATTTTTAATTGAAGCATTGTTTATTTTACCATTTACTATTTATTGTATTTTTTCAAGGCTGTGCTGTAAACATTACTTATATAATTCATCTCAGTAACCTCTAACTACACCATTTGTCAAAATATGCATTATTTACTGTCCACCATTCATGTTCTGATCAGAGTTTTTTTCAGTGAATTCATATACAGAGCTGATTTATGGTCGTGGTTTGCCTATAAGCCATGCCTAACAGTGATGGGTCACACAAAGTGTCAATATTTTAATTGGTTGGAAGAATAAAGGGCCTATTTGAGGCAACTGAAGAAAGCAAGCATTTTCTAAAGTCTGTTCAATTGGCAATGAATCATTCTGACAAATGCTTCCCTCTCTGGCGTGTCATTATGAAACCATTTTGATTGCAGGGAACTAGAGGTTGTGCTTCTGTGGAAAAGGCAATTTCTAAATAATGATGTGATGTAACAGCAAGTCCATGTCCATAAATCAAAACCATATTTGAGCGTAAGCTGTAAATGTGCTATCTCTGATACAAAACCAAAGATTAAAAGAATAGAGGAGGTTAATACTGAGAGGTTGTTCCGTCACTGCTCTGTAGTCCACAAGGCTACATCTGGAAGGGACAGGCCATGACTGTGCACTAAATTCAGAACTGACCTTTAACTGTGATTGGCCACAGGCCCCTGAGGGTGTTGGCTTTTTTTTTCTTTTTCAATTATGAAGCTGACAAAGTAGGCTCTGGTGTCGTGATTTTTCTGACCTGCACAAGCTTGAGAGGTGGACATGACGGTGTGGCAACACAACTGCAGGAAATAAACTTGTGTGACGAAAGCTGTAGTTAATCCTAATATAAACAGTTATTTCTCCCCTATGTGTTCATTATCCTGGCTTCTCCTGCAGTAATAATCTTTTCCTTGTGCATAATGGCATGAACACATTCATAATGTACACCATCAACCATGGCAACAGTGTTGACAACAGTATGATGAGTATTCTTCAAAGCTATAATAGTGACTCTGTAGTAAAACTGTTCCTCTGTCACCAGACATTTTGAGGTTGCTGGCCAAGGTGCTGAATTCACAATCACCACCAAGCCTATTCACTAAGCACCCTTACTGTTTACTCAGATAACCATTGTTCACAGCAAAGCCAACTTCACTGTATTTAAAATAGCTTTATAGCATCTCCTTTCTGAATAATGGATGAACAAAGATGAAACACTATAGACTTGAATCATGAATAAAGAACTCTGTGTGCGTGTGTGTTGTGCGTGTGCGTGTGCATGTGCATGACATTGCTTGCATTCATTCACACAACATCTGAGATTTTTTGTTGCTGGAGGCGGTAAATGTCGCTTGTGAAAATTGCATGCCAATCCTGTCAGAAGGCCTACAGCCTGGTGGAAAAAATATCGACACTTAATGAATCATTGAGCTTTTCAGTTTTCCTCAGTTTGTTCTTCAGAAAGCCAGGTCTCTTCACTTAATGGCAGAGAACATTAGGCTGTAATGGTTTTGTTGCTTTGTGTGATGCCTTTCTTTTCTGTCAGAAATTTACAATGCCTTCTTAATTGTTCCTAGTCTTTTTTAAAGATCATCTATGTATCTGAATATTGCTCGGTCTCTGTGAGTCATATTAGCGGTGATTTCTGTGCCGTGGCTTAAAAATATTGCAAAGTTATTTAGCAGCTGCTCTGAGCTTTTAGCACTATATCTGTAACTGCTTTCTTCTATGGTTTGAAGTGCTAGATACTATTTCAAAGGGACTAGTTCAATATGCCTGGATTCAACCTTGCACTTGTAATCTTACTGCTCTACTTCTTAGAGACATTTGAGTGAAATTTGCAGCATCGAGCTGATCATTCATTCAATTTTCCTGGTTAATTTGATGTTTGAGAATAGGCTGTGCCTGGGGATGAGAGAGCCAGCTGTGTTCAGATATACTGGACGTGTGTCTCAGGAGGCAACTGGCACTGAGCCTGAATTAGGTTACAGCCTTGAGGCTGAAAATGTACAGATCATAAAAAAACATTGTCTGACAAATCGTATTTTCCTCTGGCATCCATACATAGTAAATATGAATGACATGGCTATGAAAGAGACCTGGGAAAATGTCACAACTACACTAACAATGTCAGTGTAACAACTACTCTCAGTCTACTAAGATCTGTGCATTGTATATTAATAGACTGATATATAGTGCATCAGCAAGGACTTGCTGGTTAGTGATTATATGATAAAGACGCATACGTTTGCCTTGATGTCATCGACCTGCTATTATTATACACTCATAACAACCCCGACATCAAATTAAAAAGCTAGCTCCAGTCATGGCCTTGTACTGATGATGTTCTTAACATCTGCTCTGTGGTACCCAATCCCTTACAGCAATTATTTACCACAAATCTCTCCTGAAGGTGGGGAGGTCATGTCCATGAGGTGGGGAAAGTAATTATTATAAACTAGGATCTAATTATGAACAATGCAAGGTCGCATTTGCAAAATTGAATGACAGAATTGTTCCTCACATAATTGCATCATCTGACTTGACTTGTACTCTGTACTCAAGCACTCTCAGAATAATCCTTTCCTAGCTGTAATGGTTCCCTCAGATATACACCTTTGTTTTACCTTGACTGTTCAATTTTACCTGGAAAAGTGTAGTGCATAGTGTCAAGCTTTAAAGCTTAAAGGTATGTACAGTCCAATTATGTACATTAAATGTTTTTTAAGGGTACTCTATATATAAAAAGTACAAATGATAAGAGTACCAGCTTATTTCCTTTTTTTTTTCTCTAAGAATGAGGGATTTGTTCAAAACACAACCAGGATTATTTAGATCATCATGAGGTAGATTTAGGAATTAGGTCTATTATTCCTGCGTGAATTGTAATTATAATAATAGACCTCACAAAGATGTGATTTGAGGTGTGACTGAGTTGGGGTGATAATTGGGATGGCATGGCCTACCTTCAGAGAGAGAGACAGAGAGAGAGAGAGAGAGAGAGAGAGAGAGACAGAATGAATATGACTCAGCCCTTTGTACTTTTTTTCTAAGAAGCCATGTTGATTTATTCTTTTACTATCCTTTGGCAAGCTCATTTTATTTCTCTGAGCCTGTAGAGTGTAGCATCATCTAGTGTGCACACTTCACTGTATAAAGCCTCTCCTCTTAGCCACGCCCCTCCTCTGGGTACCGGGCCGCTTTGGACCAATAGGACTTGAACAGCGCCGGGACGGAAGGGAATCCTGAGCGCGCGGAACATCACAACCAGCGGCACATAACAGACCTGCAGCGAGCTTTGCTCCTCTCACCGGATTTCTGTACTGCTGAAACGGCGAGCCTGCTGCATACAGGAATATTGACTGAACCGTTCTCCAGTACGAGGAAAATTCAAGCCTAACCTGTGAACTCCAAAGTAAGGTGAGTCTCCTTCACCGGGATGCGCTCCAGATATGAGTTTCGTTATATCTCAGTGTCGGTGCTCACTAGACTATTGAGTGTTATAATGAGAAACCGGATCTCAGGTAGCTTTTCTATATATTGAGTATTTTTCCTATGCACCCAGTGCGCAACCGCCGTGCGCAATCCCTTGGAAGTTCTGCCATGACCCGTACAAGAGATCTGCACTTTACACATTCCAGCTATCCGCTGAAAAATCTGGTGCGCATGTGTAGTAGAGCCCTGATCGCTCGGAAACACTCCCAAAGCAGGACACAATTGTAAAAGCCTAATTGTTCTCATTATTCACTTTTACTTTGCGCAAAAAAAGGTGACAGAAAAATCGGACAGGATGCCCTTCTGTTATTCTGCTATTCGACACAGAAAATCAGTCCCAGCTATTTCAAGTGTCCGCCTTTAAAAATAAAATTTATCATCATATTTATTGGTTAACTAACTACACACTTCAATCCAGATATTGTTTCCAGATCTAGCTCCACAACCATGTTGAAGACTTGTTTTTGGTTATCAGCAGGGTCATTTTTTCGTATGATCGTTTTTTTTAAACCCAAAATACAGAAACCTTGCTGGGTTTAAATAGGTGAATACAGTGTGTTAAGGATGTATTAAGTATAGCACAAACTTTGATCAGGAATTCATCAGTTTACACCATTCACCATTTTGTAAAACCCTTACAGTTTAATTTTCTGTTAAATTCTAAACTGAATCTGTTTGCTTTTAATGGTTATGACCTATTCACTTAAAATGTAAACAAAAAGTGGTTTGTAGTGTGGAAAACAAAGTGTTTCTTCTTCTTCTTCTTCTTCTTCTTCCTACAATATTGCAAAATATGATGATGTAAGGGCCTTGTATTTGGATGTATCCTGTTAGAAACTGAGGAAAATCACTTTTCTGATAATGCAAAGTATGAAACAGAATTTCACTGAAAATGCATAGACGAACTGCAAATTTGAATGTTCAGTCATAAAGTATAAAAACCGTCCGTGCCGCTCTGTCACTTTCCTTTTCTCCACTGATCAAAAGATCCGGATGTTAATCCACACCAAGTCGCTAACCAATCTAAATGTCTATTTAAACAGTGTATACCAAATTCTACAAGAGATAATGCTTTGGCAAGTATTCTTCAAACATATGTTCAGTCAAAGCTGATTAATCTGAGTAGTATTCACACATTACCTCCCTGTTTCCTCTGCACATTTCTCTGGTTTAATGGGGTCCAATTTGCCCGATCTGCAATAGTTTTGGAATATCACAAATGAAATGTAACATGAATGTAAGCATAAATGTAATCTTACTACACCAGCACATCCATAGTCACCTATGTTTAGTCTTTTCCTTGAACTCAGATACACTGATGATATGCATAATTCTGAACTGTGCATTGGTAAGTATAATCATTCATTTCTGTTACACACACATAAACAATGATACACATTTAGATGCAAAATTGCTGCTGCACAGAGATACACATGGCTGAACTTTGGACATGGTATGAGTCACTCATACTGTAGTGCAGGACCCATACATAATATACCACACTTAAGCACACTCATTCACTCTCTTTCTCTCCATCCCCATTCCTTTTCTCTTTTTATCCAGTTCCCAAATCTCTCTTTCTCTCTAAGGCTTTTCTTTTCTCCCCATTTCTCCTCCTTTATCTCTTTTCTTTCTCTATACTGTACTCCGTCCTTTTCTCCTACCTCTTACCAATCTTTCTTTTTGTGCTATAGTCTGTCATTCTCTGTCCTCTACTCTTCATCCCGCTCTACTTTATCCGTAGTGTTTAAAGGTGTGACTAGACATTCAATGATTATACATATCATAAAAACAATTTTGATTAACAAGATTCAGTGGTTCTGTTCTAAAAATGAGCTTTGCCCCAGCTGAAGCAGAGCTGCTCTGATCACAGTCTTTTAGTAAAAAGCACATTTTAAGGTATGCAGAATGTTAAAAGAGATTTTAAGGTTGGTTAAAGGGGAGGAGGGATTTTTGTTAATGTTTTCATTTCAATTTCGATTTATATGTTTGGCTGTAGAACAATTGCTCCTTTAAATACATGACACATTAACTTTGATATACATACGCTTTAACTTTGATTTACACACGCATTAACTTGTGCTATAAAAGATTTTCTTCAACAGATAGAATGAATGAGCAGTCACACAGCGATAATGAGCTAGTTATTTATTTGTATGATTTGCAAATAAATAGATGGTCTAAATAACAGTATGTTGATAATGAAACACACTCCAACCTAGAGAAAATCTCCTGCGGATACTAAAGACTGAAACAGTAATAAGCATCCAATACAGCAGCCTCTCCGTTGAGAGCATTGTTACACTGGTCCATCACTACTCAGCCCTCAAAGTAGAGCATCACTGTGATTGCTCTAATTAGCTTTTCTAAAATGTACACACCATCAGAGTGAAAACAAAAAGAGACAAAAAGTTTCTGACTAAAGATTTACACACAACTTTTTTAACAGCCTGAGATCCAAATGACATCACAGGAAGCATTAAGTGTAACTTACCTCGAACAATTAGCTGTGGGATGCTGAGCAGGCTGTCATTCCTTATCACGTTAACAGCTGTGGCAGATGGCTGCAGTGAAACTGAAATCTAAAAGTACGAAATAGACAACTGTGCTTAAAAATAGTATTCAGTAGCTATGACAATTTATAAGAGGGCATGTGTGCATGTATTCATATGGGCGTAAATGGACTTCCTGGAGAACTGCATGCAATTGAGGTTACACATCGTAAAAAACACATACTGAGTGGAAATGAACTGAAACAATTCTTGGAATATCAAGTACTGAACCTACAAGAAATTGTAGCTGTATATTGTTTGAATAAACAAAAAAACTATAGGAATATCTAATTTCATGTATTTTTATTATCGTGATTTTATCAAGTGTTGCTAGATTTAAAAGTATCGATAGACTGTAACCACACATGCATAGCTTATAAAATGTCACCAGTACGTCATGCTATTCCACTGGCCATTATCGTTAACCCAGGACACCCAGGTGCCTTGTAAGTTCAAATCAATCGTAGGACCACTGTTATGTCTATAACCTTCTTTTTATTGGGGACCACTAAGGTGGAACTAATGGAGTATATCAATGTCATCACAAGGGTTCGGAGCATGTCCCAGTAGCCATGCTATTGAACAGTCTGTGAAGGGGTCAAGTGATGTTTTCATGACTGTCTTAAGTTTTAGTGCATTTGCATGCATTTCTTTGAAAGGAGTACAAACAGAGCCTGACAATGAAGAAGATCTAATGGACACATTCTTTGAACACACTAAGTGCAAAGGTAACCCAAAGTGAAGGATGTGTCATTTGAAAGCAATTGAAATGTCTTTTTTTCTTAGATCTATGATCACAACAAATCATGTTTGTTTGTGGATTATATTTGATATGAGATGAAATGGCAGTGAATGAAGACATAAATGTAAAGGCTTCTTAGAGCAGGGGATTTGGGATCCATTTTTGTGGATCCCTGTTAATGGACTAGACTCCATATAGTACAGCCAGTTGGCATGAGCCTGGTACCTTTGTGGTATGGAGGCCTGCTTTAGTGGTTGACAATGAACTGTAAGCAACTAGTATGTGTAGTAGTATGTATAAGGTACGTATACACCTGCTTGTTGAACATCGTATTTCAAAACCATGACCACTGATGTGGAGAACCTTGATTTTGAAGATTTTGAAGTGTATCTTTGCTGGTCAGGGCTCTATGTAGTGTAATCAAGTTCTTCCAAATCAACCTTGGCAAACCATGTCTTTATAGACCTCACTTTGTCCACAGGTGCATTGTCATGCTGAAACAAGTCTGGACCTCTTAGATCTAGTTCAGGGAAATCTTAATGTTACAGCACAAAAGGATTCTAGACAATTGTGTGCCACCAACTTTGGGGCAACAGTTTGGGGAAGGCCTGCATGATGATGTGATGGTCAGCTGTCCGGATTCTTTTTGGCCATTCTGATATGATGCTGAGAAATTGTCTTTATTGTTCTGGGTTTGTGGAGTAAAACCTTCTGCTCTGCTGAAACCCAACTTCATGTGAAAGGTGTGTTGGCTAGACATGATGATTATATTCCAAATGACTTTTTAGGCAAGTTACTAAGGTGAACAAATCAGTATTGGCCACTGCCATGATCAATGATTCTCATTCAGACTGAAATACTTGTGCAGGAACAGGCTGCTCATTTGACTGTATACTAAAGGAATCAATAAATGAACTCAAATGACTCGAGTCACTGAAAAGACTCAACAATTATTTTAACTAGCAAACAGCAATGTCTAGTGGTAGCCTATTTTTTTGTTAAAATCAGATGACCATCAAATGCTTCTAGTGTCTGTGTGCCAATGACCAGTTTAACATCTAGCAGCAGGCTGTATAGTGTGTATAGAGTATCAGGTTTCTAGCAATTGCATTTGTCAACATCCCTTATCAGCGTTAACAATCCCAGAGATCTGCCGCATCCCACTGCTATGTTTTAAATTGCTTGTATATCCATTGTTCAAGCATTATAGGATTTGTAAAAACAACAAGTCAGCTACTTTATATTGTGAGGAATGACACCCAGATGTACCTGCAGAGCTTCATCAACCTATACGAGTAGCGAAACCATCATTGCTTCTGCATTTGCACTTAAAGCCCCTTTTCAGGTCAATTATAATGCACTTCAGAGTGGGTATGAGTGTGGGATAGCCTGATCACTTGCTTGGTGACTGTATCTCAAAGTGGTGGATCTACTATGTCGAATGAATGATCCAGTTTTACTAAGAAAGCCTTAATATCAGCCTTTAGAGCTCTCAGCACACTCCACCAGGGTGGGATCATTATTCAAGAGAATGTGAAGTAGTCACATAGAGTACTATATAGTCTCTGTACTGTATGTGAGGCAGCGGTAAAAAGTTGCACTGAGCAGCTGAGTTTGTTCCCATTTCAGTTCCTGCCACGACAATGTGGCGAAGGAGCTTGCCTTTTTCTTCCTGGTGGCTCAGCAGCTATGTCCTTTTGTTCATTTCGTGCAGCATCAGAGGACAATAAGGTATCATCAGCGGTATTTTCCTAGCCTGACAGTTTTATACATTATTGGTGGCATTATGCTCCAGTTAAGTCAAGGCTTATTGAAGATGCTATCGACAACATTTTGGGTATTGATCATTGTCCACCATTCAACTTGGGCTCACAGCTCACCATCCTGCAATGAAATATAAAGGGCAGGGAAAGTTCAATGATTCACAACAAATTAGTAATTTCTAAAATTATGAAATTAGTTTCTCTGTATCTGCAGTGCCCATACTGCTACACATCAGTGCAAACAATAGGCCATGTGTCTACTCTAAGAGCCGTCAATTGTGTCAAGAATAGTAATGAGTCAAACGCTGAAATTACCATCACCCAAGGTGTGTGGGTAATCATCTGCTTTAACAGTAACAAAATTAGCAAGAAACAAAGAATTAGAGCACTATTTTACATGCTTTGAATCCAATTTTTGAAAAGGTGAGAATATGTAAAAGGATGAACTTACCCTTGTGGGTATTTTTTACAGACTACACATGCTGGGTCATGGTCATAGTCATGAGTTTGATATTGGTGTTTGGCAAGGAAACATGCAAATGTAAATACTCCAGGCATAATTAAAGGATACCAGAGAAAAAAATTTTTGTTTGCATTTTATCCCCAATTTGGTCTTGAATTCTGACCCACTCACTAACTACTGTAATTCTCCTCTAACATGTGACAGGTATCAATCAGGAAGGGTGGGATTGAACGTGTGCTCTCTGTAAGCCACGTGAAGCCAACCTCTGGATCTTTTTGAACTGCAGCTGACCAATTTGGCATGCATGCACTCACAAAGCCCAACAACTGCCTAGTGTCAATCTGATGGATAGCTGTGGCATTGTCAGGATTCAAACCTGCAATCTTCAGACAATAGGGCAAACCCTGTGCACAGTTTACCAAATATCTGGTGAATATCAAGTGCTGAATCAACTCGAGGTGAATTTGTGTCCTGCATCTAGCCTTAGTTTAATCTCAGTTTAACTGCTCGGACAACCTCACATTTATTTTTAAATGCTTTAAGATGTTTATTGAGCTTTTTTATCCCCGCAGGTCAATTTTATTCCATCTGTGTTGAACAGTGACTTTCTGACTTTCTGGAGTTAAAGATTAAGTTTCCAATTGTGAAAGTAATCAGATAAGAATATGTGTATGTCACTATTATTAAGTGAAATTCATTCCATTTAAATACATTTATTAAATACATACCCACTTCATTTAATCAGGTGCAGATTTTATTCAGATTGGCTCAATCAGTTTATTTTATTGTAGAAGTGTATACTGAAACATTTTTTTCTTAGTTCAAGCTGTCAGTCGGACTAACAGGCCACATCAAAACACAATTATTAATGCTTCATATACAGGTATGTGCAATGTAACCATGACAACAAGTATAAATGGTTAACCGCAACCTGCATATTTGCGATTTATTATATAGATATATTAGATTGACTCTAACAAAGCACTCACCTCTCACATGACCCTGTGTTTTTCCACCATTATATAGTCCAGTTTACATAGTTTTACATTATAACATGATTATTAGTGTATAAAAAACATTCATCTTTATTCAGGTTAAGATCAAAACAGAAGAAATTATATTTGGTCTGCATTTTTTTTTAAATGGCAGATATATGACCCAAGGCAGAAAATACAGCTGTTAAAACACACACTGATTTATTCTGAGAAACATTTAATTTCTTCCCGCAGTACCATTAATTCCTCAGCAGTATCCATTCTGACTGCAATATTAGACATTTTGATAATAACTAGTAAAAGTCTTCATTGCATAAATGCAGAAATGGCAAATTAAGCATGAACTATCTAATCAAATCTCAAAACTAATCAAAACACAGATCTCTCCCTCTCAGATCTGATGGATGAAAATGACAGTTTAATATTTCATTTTGAGGAACGTTCAATTATTTATGGTCACATTTTAAAATGATTTTTTTAATTTATTGCCACATTACATAATATATTCGATCATTTATATATTTAATTATATGTTCCCCTGATTCTCCTTCCTTGGACTAATGAAGTTTTACTGCGGTGGTGTAGACTTGGAGAGAGATCAGCCACGTTCATTTGCATATTAAGGTCATCAAACACTGACAAAAGACTAAACAACAAAAATAAAAATAAATAAAAAATTAAATAAACTGTACATAGTGTATGTGTTCAAAAAGTGACAGGGAAATATTGTACATACAGTCCTTTAAATGATTATTGTATTCTAAGCAAGTAAAAATATATATTATATGATAATATAATAATATAGATACTAGACATTATAAACATTGTGGCAAGTAGTGAGAGATACTGTACGTACAGTACAATGATAGCCAGAGTCATGTACATTTGCATATTATGGTCACATCCACCAGTCCAGACAAGGAAACTCTAAATAAATAAACAAACAAACAAATAAATAAATAAATAAATATCTGTGGAATCATAGTTTTTACAGAATGTAAATTTATTTGCTAAATATATTAACTAAATTCTGTAAATGGTTTTGGTCAAGCTTTTAAGTTCTCCACAAAAGCCTCTCCACTCAACGAAAATCCGCACCCACAGAATATTAATATTTTCCTCAAAAGCTTTCAAAGTTGTAGAAAGCCTAACTTGCTGCCTGTAATAGTACATAGAGTACCTCCTATCTAATCCTGACACAGCTCTCAGGTTACTGAACAGGGGTTCATATATTATGCTGATAAGTCCTACAAATCAGATCAAGCTGCATGTCATGTAATTAACATCAGACATTTTCTATGCATAACAAAATTTCTGCCAGTTGTGAGACGGCTACTTCGGTTTTTTGTTTTCGAAGCAGATCCTAAAGGATTTATAACTTCAAAGTGTACCGAAAAGAGCAGCCAATGTGTCTAAGCAAAACATTATTCCCATTATCACCAGTAGCTAGTAATGCAAGTCTCTTTCGAACTGAAGCACAACATATTCCTAGAACAGGAAATATCAAAGCTGTTTACTGTTATTTGTAATATTAAAGCTGTTTTTATGCAGTGATAATGCATTAAATGTCACAATGGCCATGGGGCCACTGCCTTCCTTTCATCAATAATAAACATCTGTGTGCTCTTATGTGTATGTAAATTGTTCCAAATGTCTATAAATTCACACAAACCAAAATTTGAGTCCTAGTGAAGCTGCAAAAAATGTGATCACAAAACCGTGACATGTGCTACTTGTTACTAAATTGGTTGAATAGATTAACTAGACAAATGAATAGGATAAGCCATGGGATCAATAGTTAGAAGATTAATAAAGAACAAGAGAAATGAGTTAACTGACTTGAGAGATTTGCATGCTTAATACGGGGCTAACTAAGTAAATGAACTCTTGTTATGATAGTTACCTGGCTTGAGAAAAAAAAGGCAAACGGACAATATCAGTAGACCAAAAAAGGATTAGCATGGAGACTGACAAGTGGGTTGACTGGACACTCACTATGTGTAGAGATGTGTAGGAGAAATAACTTGATAATGAGGTGAAAGCTAAAAAATTTGAATGAGCAAACTAGCGGTTTTAGTATGCTAGTGGAATGTTTAGCAAGGAGAAATAGTAAGCTAGTATGCAAACAAGCGATGTTTGATAAATAGTATGATGTATGGTTTACCTAGCTGGATACTTAGGCTAAATATCAGGATAAATAGACTAACTATTGCTGTGATTTAGCACTAATTCTCTCTCACTGAAGAAAACCTTTTTAGCTGTGCTAGACTGTGCCAAATAAAAAAGAAGATAGGCCTAACTGTAGCAAAAAGGATTAGAGGTAATTGCCTGTGGCTTTTCGTCTATGGTGCTTTATTCTCTGCCAAATGTGTATAATTCTTTTCAGTGATATGTAAAAAAATGAATAAATAAAGTGATAATCAAAATACACTGATGTGAGCACGATTAAGTGTCTGAATTCATGGTGAAGTTTTGAGAAGATGGCAGATGTGGGTGCATTCTGTTGTAAATAAAGCATCGCTGACGTAATCCGATTTTGTGTGTAACAGCTAAGCTCCTGCTTCTACTTGGAGTTTCAAGCGTAATAAAACTGCTTCGAGACTTTTTTAGGCACGGGGATTAAAAAATAAATAAAAAAATGGAATTCAAATGATCACAGAATGTTGAAGTTTGGAGGCTGTGCAATATCTGTGGTCTTCAAGTGTACTGTAGTACTCATAAGGTTCTCTCATCTCCCATTCATTCTTAACCTAGATAGAAGACAGAAGCCCCCGAATTCACTTTATGTTAACATGTAATATAAATACATAATTAATAGGCATGTTTTCTTGATTTTAGCAAAAAAAAAAAACAGTTCCCAAGACAGGTGTGCTGCTGAGCAGATGTTAGGAATGTTTAAGCACCTACATTCAAAGTTCTTGTGCTACAGTTGTACACTCCTTCCCAGACATAGTGCAAAAATAATAACTGAACTGATGTAGTACAAAAAAGAGCAACACTGGCAAAAGACTATGCAAGATGTATACTAAGCAAAGAAAGAAAGAAAGAAACTGTAAATAGTGTATTTGGTCAAAAAGTGACATTGGGAAATATTGCACATACAGTACTCTGAATTATTAATGTATTGTAAGTAAGTAAAAAAAAGATTTTTTTAACCTTGTGTGCAGTCAGAAAGTGACGTAGTGGGAGAATTCAGAGTCTGATATCAGTTCTATCCATCAGTCAGTGTATTGAATATTAATATATTGTTCAAAAAGAACAGTATACTTTAATAGTATACTTACTATATTTAAACAGAAATACAGATGTGAATAGGAGTCTCACAATTTGTACATTGTTCGCTGATGATTTTGTCAAATCAGAACATCTTGGAACAGAATGGAAAAACGGGTTAAAAAGCCCCGGACTGTTCACATACATTAAAAAAAGACACAGAAGAGGATAATGTAATACACTGAAAGTCTAGAGAAACTCCTAGTAAATGAAAGTTCGTCAACATTGCACATAAAAGCTAAATGACTAAAAGTCTAATCAACAGGCTTTTGGCCTGAATTCAGCGACCCTCTCAGAAATACTATTCAGAACCATGCTAAAAGCATTGAATCAATGCGAAAGGTGTAAATGTAAATGTTATACAAACTGGTTTACTTTTACAAGACCAGGAACATGAATATAATTAATATAAATAATTTTAAAACAGTATCATGCAGAAACTGAGAAGTCATGCTCCCATTCTCTAGTTAGCTCTGCCTAATATAATATATAATATGTCATTGTTCATATTATTAATAGGGATACAAATCGAATTATTCCTATAATATATTCCACTTACCTTTCATAGAGAATAAAGGTCTGCAATTACAGCTTTAACATTAAATGTTAAATAATTAATTAAACAGGTTTTATTGGATCGTTTTGGTGTGAAGGAGTGAGAGTTCTTCTGGTAACTGTACTTTTTATTCACATACACTTATTTATGCATAAGCACAAGATAAATTCATTCACTGATAATAACCGTAGAAAATATCACAGGTAGGTAAAAACAAAACTAATAACCACAAGAGCAGGATTAAACAAACACAAAAATATGTTTCAGACAACACCCACTTTTGATTTAAATCTGAATACAGAATATTTGAAGCATTAAGCAGACACATATATGCGTTATACACCTAGAAGTGCAGAGATGCTTAATATCATCTATGGTTAAATGCTTTCTGCTCTGGTGCTCATAGTCGTAGCCCGTTTATGACTAAGATTGCTTCCCCACATGGGCTTAACACACTCCAGTCTCAGCCCTAATTCCATCCTTACAGCCAGAATGTGTTTGTTTCATGCTGACAGGGAGATCATACAAGCTCTTTTTGACGAAACCATGGATTTACACACTGTGCTTGAAAGGAATGAGCCATCCCCAAAATGCCACATAAAACCGCTCTCCTGCTGATGCTTGATAACTCACACTTAATATACTGCAATAAAGGCCCATTTTGCATATTGCATGTCAATAAATGCACGTTATTGAGTGCTGTCTTTTACAAGGTCGAAGCAGGGAACGGTAAGCTTCCATTTAGCATTGACTCAAAAAGATCCAGTTGTCGAACGACAAATAAACACTTATCAGAATAAATTGATAAATGGAGAGATACTTGAATATAAGCTGGAATTGTGCCACTACAGGCTGGGTGCTACACTTTCAGTTTGTATATGATGTAGCTCTGGCTCTGTCAGCAACCAAGTGCTGCTTTGAAACATCAGCATTTGGCAGCCTTGGTTTGAGTGACAAGCAGTAAATGATAATCATTTTTGATAGTCTGTTGTGAGGTCTGTAAATGCTGACAGGGAAATTAATTTACTTCTTCCAAAAAGCCTCTGAGCTAGGCTCTCAAGAGTATTAAAACAGTAAGCACCATGTATACAATACAGGGCAAAAGTCTTGGCCATTGAGAGGAAATTCTGTCTGAAACAATTTATCTTGATAAATGTTTATTCTTCTGTAAAACGAAGGTGTTCATATTCCTCAACATCATTCCACAGGCTTCATTCAGATCTCCAGGCCATGACTGTTTCACCTCTGTGATTTACACAAATCTTCCAACAAACATCCAGCTGTTTTACACAAGTCCTATTTTGATATACTGGAACCTCATTACATTAAAATCACATTATGGAAAGTTTTTTTCAGTTTCACCCAACAATATAAGATAATTTCTCGTTTTCTGCATTCGTTTTTTTTTTTTTACCACATTTGTCTCTTAACCTGACCTCACATTACCATGTGCCAGTTTTAATATTACATGATTGATATGAAACTCCAGTATTAGCATAAATCAGTACATGTTGACAAGCTGAGTAAAAATTGGGCTGTTTGTGGTTACTTCTTGCTCATGTTGATTGATCAGTGAATGGATGTGTTGAATAACTTTGATTATTTGAATGTTTTGATTTGCCTTTAAGTGTGTTTTATCATAGAGACGTGGCAACCCTGTTAATGTGGTTACTCAATTGAAGTGAGAAAGTGTATTAGCAATGAGTTGGTGTGTTAAGCCCATGCATTTGCTAAATTTGATTAAATTAGATGCTAGTGTTAAAAATGTGGTGTAAGATTTAAAGCAGATTGGCATGGTGTAATTACAACTGCTTCTTGCACCTAGTGATCAGTCCAAAACTGTTTAGAATATTATGCCAAGATTTGAAAGGATGTCACAACAGACTTAACATTTTGTCACACAAATCTTGGAACAGAATGGAAAAACGGGTTAAAAGGCCCAGGACTGTTCACATACGTTCAAAATACAGACAGAAGAAGATAATGTAATACACTGAAAGTCTAGAGAAACCCCTAGTAAATTAACTTTAGTCAACATTGCACATAAAAGCTAAACGACTAAAAGTCTCAACAGGCTTTTGGCCTGAATTCAGCGACCCTCTCAGAAATACTATTCAGAACCATGCTAAAAGCGTTGAATCAATGCTAAAGGTGTAAATGTAAATGTTACTCTGACAAACAAACTGGTTTACTTTTATAAGACCAGGAACATGAATATAATTAATATAAATAATTTTAAAACAGTATCATGCAGAAACTGAGAAGTCATGCTCCCATTCTCTAGTTAGCTCTGCCTAATATAATATATAATATGTTATTGTTCATATTATTAATAGGGATACAAATCGAATTATTCCTATAATATATTCCTCTTACCTTTCATAGAGAATAAAGGTCTGCAATTACAGCTTTAACATTAAATGTTAAATAATTAATTAAACAGGTTTTATTGGATCGTTTTGGTGTGAAGGAGTGAGAGTTCTTCTGGTAACTGTACTTTTTATTCACATACGCTTATTTATTCATCAAACACAAACAGCTTTGGCTAGCTTTGCAAAATAAAAGTCATCGAGCCATTCTCCCACTCTTTTTTTTGCTGAGCTTAGCTCACTGCTCTGGCTCAATAAAAAGACCCTGAATTCACTTCACTATAAGTCACCAGGACAATAGGAGTTAAGGGCATTTTCATGTATTAGGAATCTTGAATTGCTTTTACTCCTATATGCTGAGCCACTAAGGTAAGATGGTGGCATTTTTTAATAAACAGGAGTCCATATTGAGCCGAAGAGATCATATTTCAAGTCTCTCATGGCCAAAAATTATTATGTTGGGCTATGACATACAGAAGTATGGCCATGACTTAATGTGTGAACATTATGTGGAACTTATATTCAATATTGACTATTCTGATGGCTATTCTTTTTTTGCTTGTGAATTTGCATAAGTTTACTGATATATCCATGTCACAGTGCCAATGACTCGATTACGCCTTTATGTGTCTTTCCAAGATTGAAGTTATGTGTGTCAGTAATTTTAAAGTACAATGCAAAAGAGCTCATGAAATGTAAATCATAAGAAGCATATCACCTCCAGCACCTTCATATTTAGGGGCAAGACTATGACCCAGAAGTGTGTCACTGTCAGTATTTTCATTTGTTATGATCAGTTCTGTATTCTATGAGACCTGATGAATCCTGATCTAACATTGCAATTTGTGTGGTGTAGTAGGTGGTGGACTGAATTATGTATCTATGGAAATAAGGTTTATATTTGCATTTTCTCCACCGGCTGCTAGGGCATGAAGTAAATTCCTTCTCACGTAACCCAATCAAACTTTACCTTCTCCAGCTATATGCTGCAAAGCAGCTGGTTGAGAAACTAGAGTACTGCCTGAGCTCCACGTCACAGTGCAGATCAGCAATATTTCACTAGCACACACATCAGAGATGAGAGAGTAGAGGGATGACAGCAAAGTGACTAGAGAATGAGTGCACTGTAAAGGGAAGCCGTAGAGGGAAGCTAACAAGCTTGTCGACAGGCTTGTTCAGAGATGAATTAGAAGAAAATATGGCATGATGGAAGAAAAAGAAGTGGGTAACTGTTGAGCTGTGTACTAACCTCATTAGCATATATTATTTTACTTATTAATGAAGTGCTGCAGTGTATGTGTGTGTGTGTGTGTGTGTTTTCAACCAACTCTTATCTTCTTTCTTTGTAAATGGTCTGACACATCTCATGCATTTAATCACTCACAGCTGAGCTTTTTCACTGCTTAATTTCATTAAGATAATACACGCACTTATTAAGATCCATATCAAAACCAACTGATAAATGTTTATCTGATCCCCAAGACACCACCACCCTTGCTATTAAAGTGTTCTCTGTGAACAAACCCACACAGATCAGGGAGCATTGTTTCTAATCCTTCTGATATGTTGAGGTACAGTACCCTCTGTGGATGTCTTCATCTGTGTGGCTTCTCCACAGCTGTTTCCAAGGAGAATTATTGGCAAAAAGAAGACGTCGAGAACAAAGGGGCGAGAGAGAGAGAGAGAGAGAGAGAGAGAAATCGTGATGGAGGCAGGGCATGGATGTACAGGAAGACCGATTGCATCAGAGTCTCAGAATGAAGGGATGATATTCGGGGGTTGATGAATGGAAGATTGGAGTGAACACGAGAGAGAGCTTGGTGAAGAGGTGGAAAAATGATAAAAACGAACCTGCACTGATACCATTGTACATTTAATTTCCTGTCTTTTCCCCTGATCTGCATGTCTCCTAACCAGGCCACGGCAGAACCACATGAAAGCCTTAAGATGAGTTTCTGTGCATTTAGATGGATAATTCCAGGTCTGTGCTTGTTGGATGCTGAATTATTGAACACCTCAAAGAAGTGTTGCGAGGCATCAATGGTGGCATTCAGCTTTGAGACACATTATATTCCTTTGATATATAAGGCACAGGTACAGCATTAAATAAAATGTACTCACAGTAAATGTACCCTCATGAAAGAAATGCATTATTTTTTGTTACAGACATGAATTCCTGAGTTTAGACTATTGTTCATTTTGCTTTCTTGATGATTGCATTAATATAAAAAAGCTTTCTTCCCAATACGTCCCATAAACAAAAAAATACATATAGTCTATTAAATTGGCAGTTTTGATTGTTAATGGATGTTTGATCAGTAAAAATAAACTCATTGTTTATTTATCTAAGATCTTTATAACCCTTTTTACCAGTACTTTGTCGTTCCATTTCATTGGTGGAATGGATATTGATTTATCAGACATTTTCAATGAGTACAAAAACAAATGAATTATTTTATCACTGCAAGTCTGAGGACACTGTTGGCTTTCAGTGTGAGACGTTTTTACCTCTGTTTGGATAACCTTATCCTTTTGGATAAACCTATGAACAAGCACTTGGGACACCTCAGAGAGCAGAAATGGGTTTGATATCATAATTTAATTTGAAGATATAAACATTTCTGTGAGAAACCCAAAAAGAACTAACCATTTTTGTATTTGGAACTTTTCTATGAATATATTTCCCCTACTTTCATATAAGCCATTGAGCACTGCTATGGTGTGTGACATGTGAAAGAAATTTGGAACATGGACACAACAAAACAGGCACAAATTAAATTTTTTTGGCCCTCTGTTGAAAGTATGAAGTGTAATGGACATTTTTAAAATGTTGGATATGAGATATCTCAATTACTGTCTTTAAAATTCACACTATAAATACTGTATGTCAGTGCTTAAATATGACCAAATTAGTCTGCATTCTCCAATCTTTTGCTACAAAATTGGAGGCACATAAATGTATAGGTTGTTTTTGTTTGCTGTAGCTTCACAATTTCCCTCCGCTTAGAGGATATAGGAAGCCTAAACCTGTTCTAGCATGACAATGCCTGTGCAAAAAGTGAGATCCATAAAGACAGTGTTTGCCAAGGTTGGTTTGGAAGCTCTCAAGTGGCCTGCACAGAGCTCTGACCTCAACTGCACTGACCACCTTTTGGATTAATTGAAATGCCAACTGCATGGCAGGCCTCCTTAACCGACATTAGCACCCAACCTCGCTAATGCTCTTGTGGCTGAATGTTCCCATAGCCATGCTCTAAAATCTAGCAGAAAGATGTCTCAGAAGAGTTGAGGCTCTTATAGTATCAGAAGGGGGTGGCAACTCCATATAAATGCCATGCCTTTTTAATACAATGCTCAACAGGAATACCATGTTCGACAAGGTGTCCACATAATTTGGACTATATAGCATACCTTGTAATAACCTCCACTGGTGAATTCATGCACCTTCCATATTTGCTCCAATGATCTAATCCATATTGATAATTACTTAGGGAAATCTCACAGGCTCAAGACACATCACAGGTTTCTATAGTAACAGCTAATTCATAGGAACATGCAAGTATGTAAGTATAAATTTTTTGTATTAGTACTTTCAAGAAAAAGCAAAACGTGAGTGTAGTGGGGGATGAGCTGTGTATAGCTATTATGACATAAAAAATAAGAATGTACTTGTACTCACAACATATAGCTATAAATGTGTTGTTCTTTATTCATTAAAAATTGCAATTAGTGTATCAATTGCCGTGGTATAAGAGAAATAATATACATTCTGTTATAAGAAAATCATTATCTTAAGGGTGTTAACAGTAACGGTTATTCTGCTTTGTCATGTTTTATTCCTCATACAGGACACTAGGGTTTCAGTTGCCTTTGTTATGCTGCGTTTTGGACATTTTGCTGGCATGCTTCCTCTTTGGATAATGTGGCTTAACAAGGATTGTTTTCAAAATGTATAAAATGTAAAAAAGCAATAGTGGGTTAAGGTCCTTGCTCAGGGGCCCAGTAGTGGAAGCTTGTGGACCTGGGATTCGAACACAGTCCAACACCTTAACCACTTCCCCTACCACTTTCCACCAATATTGTTATAACTGCATCTAACATTAGCATTAAAATATACATCTATAATATACTGCTGATATTTTTGTATGTATTGTGCAGCCCTTCTACTCCACCATGGCTTATTACCTTTTTGGCTTCCGTTGCTGAAAACAGTAAAACTCAAAAAACGACATGACCTCACTGTCCCTGGGCGAAGAACCTGTCAGTCCTAATATGTGTGACCCCAGCACAGTGTGTCAGCCTGCTGAGTACAGCCGGCTCTGTACATGATTAGTCAGTAATGAACTTAATGGAGACTCGGTTTCAGGAAATTTGTGTTAGAAACCTAGCCCATCCTGTAAGAAGAGAGCACAGAGAAAGAGCAAGAGAGAGAGAGAGAGAGAGAATGTGACAGAGTACCTCAGGGATGCTGAGGTAAAAACTTGTCATCAAACTAAATTTATAATAAAAAGAAAAGGAAAAGAAATCCAGTCAGCCACTGTGTTTTGTTTCTGTCGGCAGGTGTTTTGGTTTTCTGATTCTGTTGTGCTTGTCTTTTACTCTGCTGTCTCTTATATTTTTCACTGGACTTCTTACGAAAAAGCCTTGGGGGCCACTTTTGTTTGTTTGTGTGCTGCCAGGCATTGCTGTTAGATTGCTTGTGGTGAATGATGAGACAGGAGTTCAGGACGGTGCTGAAGAAAAAAAAAGTCTATGATTTTAGAGATCCTACCAGAAAAGCTATGATGAATCCCCAGACCTCTATCTCTGTATAATGGTAGCTGCCTAAACATCTATGCTTTCTTCACAATCACACATATTTATGAGTCACGCACGCGTATCTCTCAGCCTAGTAGATATTAGGAACACATTTTCTCCAAAGACTGTTATTTTCTTGAATAATGCAGTGTATTTTGCAATGCCAAACTATTTTTCCCCCTTTGCACAGCTCTGAATATGGAATTTTATTTTTATGAATAATTTCTTGAGGGTTTTCAAATCACAGTTGATCACAGGGTAGTCTGTGTTCTGAGGAATTTGTTCTCTTTGCGTTTTCGTAGCACAAGGTTTCTAAAGTTAGTGTGTTTCAAGCTGCAGCTCTCAATTTTACATTGCTTTGAGAGCATGCCTACCAACCTTCTGTAAGACTAATCTTATTAAACTTAAGCTCTAAACATTTGTGTGCTAACATCTGTTGCTTTGGTTAGCCATTAATTAAGACGGCATCTTAATTGATGGTACCTTACAGGGTTATATCATCGCATAGTGTTGCATAATGAGAAAAAAAAAACGCATAAGAACATGGAGAACAAAATAAACACAGGGCTTTTACATGACAGCAAGTTAGTCAAAGACATTTGAGACGAGCTGATGACTTCATTCTGTCACCATACAAGCTTCCATCTCTCTATGGACATCATGTAACACCACAAAAATGGCATGTTTTATTGAAATAATACCACATCTAATTATTGTAGTGTGATGTTTTTTGTGCAAGCAAGTGTTTAATTTGATTTTTAGGAGTATTCACTGTTTACTTGTGGGTGTATTGTCTAGCAGGTTTTTAGCTAAGTTAGATAGCTAGCAATTTTTTCTTCAAAATATTAGCTAGCCACGCTAATTCCTTAATCTTTGGGAGCTGCCACTCCAAGAATCATCAGTCTATAAACACACCCATGTGCCTGCTCTCCTCCAACTACAACCACTCGCTCCAATTTTGCCTGATCTCACTTGTTATTCATTCGCTCTGAGTATATATACACTCCAGTTCCCTCAGTTCATTGCTAAATCTTGTTAGTGCTTCTGCTACTTCCCATTACAGCTACTGCTTACCTCTCATTACTATTCCTTTGTATTTTCACAGTGCAGGCTGTTTACATGTCATTCTCACCTGCTGGTTTTTGCTCCCTTTTTTGCCTCTGTTTAGTTATTCCCTCACTGGATTTATACGATTTTTTGACCTTTTTACCTGTTTTTGACTCTCACCTGCACTTTTTGTTCTGTTTATCTCATGTCGTTTGCTAATAAACCATGGTGTTTATATTAACCTGCAGTTTAAAGCCTGACATTAAGCAGGTTGCATTGACAAGAAGATATTTTGGTGACCAGATTGAAGTTGGAGTGTGACTCAGATATCACTACATTATGTTTGTTTAACATTTTTAAACAAAAATACAATTTGCTAAGTAAAATCAGGTGTGATTGAGTGGTGGGTTTCATAGCATACCCTCTATTGACGACCTCAATGACTGTGTATATTGGTGGCCTTCATAATAGGGATGAAAAAGTAAAGCCTAAATGTCACTAAGGCCCTCTAGTAGCTCTCTACACTACAATATTTAACCGCACCCATTCACAATGAGCTGAACTTTTAAATGCATAATTTTTTACAACCACTAAAGCCAACTTAATGCTGTTTTACATAGCAAAAGTAAGAGGGTTTTACAAAACTACACCAGGTTACGTGTGTAACCCGGTTTCCTGAGAAGGGAACAAGACGGTGCATCATGGCTTAGCTTCCTTGTCTCATTCCCTCAAAAGGGAACCCTCTTATTTGCTCAATGCTAAATACAGTCTGTATACTGATCGGCATTATTTTATGTATTTGTCCTGTATTGTATTGTATTGTTTTTTTGTCTGCACTAGGTTATACACTATGCACTTTATGTGGCTAATCAACATACTTAATCCTTAGCTCTGTGTTGTTTTTTGTTTTAGGTAGCTTTGTGTTGTCTTATGCAGCCATGTATTGTTTTCATGTAGCACCAAGGTCCTGGAGAAACGTTGTTTCATTTCACTGTGTACTGCATCAGCTATATATGGTTGAAATGACAATAAAAGCTTCTTGTCCTGAATTCAATTGAAATCAAATCTACATAGAAATAGTTTTCTTTCACCTGGAACTGCTATATTTCCTAATGTTATTCTATAAGAGAATTTATTCTATGTTTCTAGCAGTTATTTGATGGTAATTATAAGAGCATGGTTGATGATATGATTGACATGACATGGTTTGGACCTGACAGCCAAGCCTTATGAATGCACATACATTTCCATCACACACCTGAAGCTCTTGACAGATCTGAAGTAAAACCATGTATTATTCTGATATAAACTGTTCAAACTGTTTTGGCTTTTTTCTGCCATGTTTCTATTATCTTTCTCATTATGATGTCTAAGCTAGCTTGTTGGACTGACATTATAACTAGCAAACTGACATGAATGAACACAAACCAAAGCAGCTAACACAAGCTACATTTTTACAACAATTTTACTGATGACTGAAAGATAAAAGTTAGACGAAAGCGCTAGATGAAAATATTGGAGCATTTTTTTTGTTTCAAAAATAGGTTGTGTGGAGTTTAAATGTTGCTGTTTACCAGCATACCAGTGTATACATTAGCATGTTAGCTTGCTAGCAAGTGGTATCTCAGTCGTGATTCATAATTCATGCCGATCAGCAGAGACAGATGCAGTTGTATTGAAGGTGAACACTTTATTTATTTTGGTGAAACCAAAATGTAGTATAAAACAGGCACAGAGGCGGGCGATCAGCAAACAGGCAAAACTGGACAAAAACCAGAATCACAAAACCAGTAAACAAGAACAGAACAAATACCAGGAAAGCATGCACAGTAAACAAAGGTTCAGAATATCTGACAAATAAACACAGGATGATACGGGTGTGAGTGAGTGCAGTCAAAGTGCTTAAATAGCAGGGCGTGTGAATGAACTCAGACGTGCATGATCAGTAATCAGGTGTCTGTGAACATGACAGTGGGTGTGAGTTGGTGTTCTGTGGAACAGTGAGTCAGAAGCCTGATAGAACGACTCAAAACTTTTTCCTAATGATGTTAAAATCGATATATTTCTGCAAAATCTACAATTTAGCTTTTTATATATGAATTAATAACACTGTACTTACCACTTTCAGCTAGTTTTTAATGCACTATTTAAGTTGAGGTTATCACTCAGCATGCACACTCCCTGCGTGAAGAATGAGCAATATGGGTGATCAAGTATCTACTGTGCATCCTTTGGCTCCAATTTTGACCTACTGCACAAACTCAGTCAAGATTCTGACATTCAACTGACCATACTTCAGCTTCAGAACACGTTTCTTTTCCTGTTGTATTTTTCTTGTTACTGCACCACAGGACTGTGAGAAATGCAGTTTCAATCCTCTGTATGTCCTGTACATATAGTGGAATTAACATTAAAGCTGAATCTGATTTTGACTCTGATAATGGCACCATGTTGTCTATCCATATATACAGGCATTGTCTATCTAGGTGTATAATTGTGATATATTAGACAAAACATATGATTTCCAAAAGCTGTGCAATATAGAGATGATCTAAACCACTGAGTCAATTCTTTAAACCACTGAGGCCAGATTGCAGGCAGTAACACAATTGCACACAATGGACTGGTGTGTGGTGGAGAGGAGACATGATCAATGTCACAGAGAGGACAGAGTTCACATAGAGTTGGCTTTAGTGGTTGTGGAAATTGTGTTATGCCATTCAGTTTCAAGTTGAGACATATTTGCTCATCTGGAGACGTCAAGATGTATTTTCATGAAGCTAATTCTTCAGTATATGCTGATTTTGTAGACGTCAGTTTATCAGATTATAGACAGGGGGATTCGATCCTCTGTGAACAGCAACTTCTACTGTGCAGAAGTTAACCGCTAAACAAGCGTCCTCATTTTTATTTTGCTCTCTGGATAGGCTGTTGGCTGGAGTTGAGTTCGTTTGATCCATTTGTTTGTGTACCTTTAGCATTCTGCAGTGTTTGAGGGGACTGGCAAAACTCTGTGCACATTATTTACTCAGAGAACAGCATCTGGGCTGCAGGGCAATGAGACCTGATCTCATATGTTCCACTGCTTTTATCCACAGTAAAGCAGGAATGTGATATATAGACATTAAAGTTAATGCAGACACTTCGGTTCATTCTTGTAGTAGTTTGAAATGTTGTGTAATTCACAGCGATTTCGCATTTAATCCACATTTCTTAGATTCCGTGCAGAAACTGTAGGTTCTGTAATAGTTTAACACGCACTCTCTTCAGGCCGGCTTGCTGATAATTTATCATTCTCAATTCCTTCAGTGCTGTTCAGCAGTGCTTCTTGCTGAGATGTGTATAGATAGGCCGTCTCCTGATGAGCGCCTAAGGCATGTTTATGTTTAGGAACGTTCATGAACATGTGACAGTAACCTGCGTTCTGCCTGTTAGAGCTTTACAGCTTGTACATCACACCATTGTGATTTCCTTCTGCAACTAGAAAACAAATAAAGGCACATTTACTGATACTCACCATTACTACTGAATTAAGAATAAGTCTCACACTGTGTGGAACCCTGAAACCCAACTGTTTAGTTTGAATATTAATATATTAATGTTACTACTGTGTTACCAGAGTTTCCATGTCAATTTAAGAATTGTGATTTAGGAGGTTAGGAAAGAAGCACTAGTTTCTGAGAATAGTATAATTTAAGTTACTTAATTTTACCAATACACTGGCATTCCATTTAACCAAGGGAAAGGAAAACAATTTATCAGATATTTTCAATCGGTATAAACAAATATAGCCACAAGTCTTATAGAACATTAGTCAAAACAGTGTTGAGTTTTAGTGTGAGACGTTTGCACCTCTGTTCAGATAAATGTACACAGAATTTTATGCTTTCAAATTGATGTATATGAACAAGCACTTGTGGCATCTCAGAGAGCGGATATGGGTTTCATATCACCATTTACTTTGAAGATAAAAACATTTGTGTGAAAAATACAATTTTTTGCCACTAACAAAACAAATATTACAAGAAAAACTACATGAAATTCCCTCGTCTTAAAGCCCTGAGACATTACAAAGAAATTCAGTGCTGAAAACAGGCTCAGATTCCATACTCTGGCTATTGAAATCTTGAAAATATATATAATTTTTTTGTCTACTTTAACTATAGTTTATTGATTGGGACCTTGTTGAGAAGTTACAGCATTATAAATTATACAACATTTCTTCTTATTTCTTTCTGGACTTTACACTATGTTAAAATCTTCTTTGTGAAGGCCATCCTGAAAAGCTGCAGAAACAGTAACACATTCAGTGCTAAGGTTATCAATAAACTAAATAAGCACAAATTATAGCGCCCACAGTTAGCAAGCATAAATGTTGATTATGAAGATGATCTGTTTTTCGTTTCAACTCAATAAACCGACTACTTAGCTGTTTTTTTTTTCCAAGTCTGCTGCTTCAATTTCACTTTTTTTGTGATTACTGCTAAATTGCTATGGAGTTTAGAAACCTATTTCATTACCTGCACAATATTTTCCTGGATGCAGTTTATTCCAGTCCCTTGCTGATTTAATTGTATCCGTAGTGAATGCTAATAGTAGTTTGATGCAGCTATAGTTTTGCATTTTGTCAATCATTTTCTGATATTTTCTGCTTTGGGAGTAAATGTTCAGATTACATACAGAGTGTTGCAGAACCTATTTTAATCCAGATAAAGATTGACCAGTTTAACAAATAATTTAAGATGACATTTTCCTCTACGTTTTTATTGTTTCATTTCACTCTTCTGGCTGGAAAAGATGCAGCTTGGTTTCAATTAGTGATACTTCAATATCCGCACTGGTATCAGTATTGTTCTAACTGTGCTATTTTTATTTGTTAATGCTTATTAAAAAAAAATACTCTGATACCAACATCTGATACCATGTGACGCTATATATGGAAATTAATGATGGCAATCAAAGCAGTCTTGCAAACTGTGCTCTCTGAAATATCAAGAGGGGGAACTGCAGCATCTTCCTATAATGCACAGAACCTTATAAAGCATCTTAAACATGAACTTCAACATAAGGAGTTCATTACTGGGAGCAAGCAACACTGCAGCAAACACTAGCTAATGAGAAAAAAACCTACAGTGAAAAAATAATAGCACTTCCCCAGTATGCTGTTCTTGAAAATCAGCTTCTATTGCATTGAGTTTGAGTTTGCATGTTCTCTCTCTGGGGGTTTCCTCCTAGTACTCTGGTTTCCTCCTCCGGTCAAAAAACATGCATTGTAGGCTGATTGGCATCTCTAAACTGTCCATAGTGTGTGAATGGGTATGTGCCCTGTGATGAGTTGGCCATGGTGGTCCTGGGTGGAAAGGCTTGGGTCCAGGGTTCTCATGACCCTGCATAGGATAAATGGTACAGAAAATGGATAGATGGATGGATGGATGGATGGATCTATGGATGGATGGATGATTATTGACAAAACTGTCATATTGCTGAAATATCTGCTCTTAATTGGTTAGATTAAGTGCATCCCTAGTATTCAAGTTGTATACAGGGAGCCCTTTATAGGGTAAATACAATACCACTTTAGAATATAAGCTATTCTCTTTTGTAATGGTTTTGTATGCTTCAGTCTGTGAAGCCTAACTAAACAAATGTTTTAGCGCTCCAACCAAGTTCCCTCTTTGTCAGCTACATTCTTACTGGTTTTCTTACAGCGTTTTCTTTATCCAGCTCATCCTGCACCTGTATATTAAGCCTGCATTAACAGTTTAATACATAATGTTCATTTTGAATTGTGAAGGGTCAGCTAAGGTTAAGTGAAGTGATTTAGTGCTCACTAGTCATTTCCCACCTGTACATTTGATTCAGCACTTCTTTCCACACCTGTGTATTGAAGTCAGCGTTTTTTCCACACCTGTGTATTTAAGTCAGCAGAACACCAATATACATTTCTCAGAGCAAACGCTCCATGTTGCATACAGATAGGCTTGCGGTTGCCTGGTGGTTTTGCACTGAGTTGATGTCATTTGGACTATAATGCTGACTGTTTCAGGAAGAATTCTCCTTTTTACTGCTTTGGATCTTTTTAGCTCTGCTCCTGCAGGGGTTTGTGGCTCTATACAACATGGTTAAGGGTTGGAATTAGCTGGTCTGGAAGAAAGTAAGGAAAGGATTCAAACAAGCAGTCATGTTGAGAGGTATAAGGCAGCAAGCAGACTCCTTTCACAATACTCTAAACTTATGATGAAAATATTCAGTCTGGCTGAGGAACCACAGGCTGCAGACATCAGTGCATTAGTAACAGTGTTCTGGTGATCTTGAACCAGGTGTAATAGAATGGTTTCTGAGACATGCATTCATAGAATTGTGCACCCTTTGACTGGGTATGTGAGTGTGTTGAACACTGTACCTCCATCAACAGACCATCCATCCATTTGCTGTACACAGGGTCACAAGGAACCTGGAGCCTCTCCCAGGAGAGTCTGAGGATGAGGTGGAGGACAGCCTGGACAAGGTGCCAACTCATCGCAGGACACAATCTCTCTCTCTCTGTCTCTCTCTCTCTCTGTCTCTCTCACACACACACACACACACAAACCCATTCACACACTACGGACAATTTAGAGATGCCAGTCATCCTACAATGCATGTTTTCGGAATGGGGAGGAAACTGAAGTACCTGGTGTAAAACCCCTGAAGCACAGGGGAGTATATAAACTCTACACACCCAGGGTTGAGGTGGAAATCGAACCCCTAACCCCATAGGTGTTTGTTAGCAACAAACTGACACAGCAAAAGGTTGTTGAGCACCAAGGGTCAAAAAAAGGTTTACATTTGAAGCATACACCCTTATCAAGAGCAACTTACAATTTCCTCATTTATACAATTGAGCAATTAAGGGCTTTGCTCAGGGGCCCAGGAGGGGCAACTTGGTGGAACTGCATTCAAACTCACAACCTTCCTAACAGTAGTCCAACACCCTAACCACTGAGCTACCACTTACTTAATACTAGGTATTTAATAGGTATTTCTAATAGGTGTAAGAGGTATTTCTAGCTACATTAGATCATGTATGGTGGCAGTGGAAAAGAGCAGGTCTTCTTTCACTTCTGAAAAGTTTTGGTACAGCTGTATGTAAAGTATGTTTTGTCGTTTTTGCTGCATTGAAATCCCTCATTATCGATGTCTAATAGTGGCATGAACGATATGCTGTATACAGTCTGATATTTTCCTTTGTTTTGTGTGTAAACATGTAGCCAGTCTTTGCTTCTGTGTTTCCCATTTTATGTTGAGTTTTATGCTTACAGTGTTTGATCAGGTAGCTCGGATTGTAGCAACATGCTGTAGTACTCTGACAATTTAACAGAGCACAGTTTGCAGTCTGCCTTGCTGTATTTTGATCATTAATCCAGAAAGCCATTCTGTTCCGTCTATTCATTAGAATGAATGTCAGTGTACAGTACGACTATGCCATATGAAGTCCCTAACTGATGCTGGCATCATAGCATTGTTTAAAAGCATGATTAAATAGGCATACCCAATACCAGTATCTGTGTCCATGCATCCCTAGATTCTTTGATAAATGCTTTGAAGAAGAACTATAGAAGTATTTACATCTGATTTATTTTTCTTTCAATTGACCTGCCACTATGGATCAACCAAATTAGACATTAGCAAAGCAGTGACAGCGCATTATGCCCCTCATGCACATACAGAGTCATCTAAAATACCATCAGACAATGAAGACCTAAAATGTTATTTAAGAATGTCAAATGAAGTTTCTGTGAATCCTGTCTCCTTTGTGACATTAAATACTTTAGAGAGAATGCACATTATGATATATCATTACATTACTGAGGCACAAAAATGTAACTGAAGTAGCCTTCAAGCTAAGTCCAAGCTCACAAATTAACTCTGCTTCTGCCTACACACACTAACCTCTTGACACATACATATTTATACTCCTCTGACCTGCTCTGTAAAAAGCATATGGGGAGTAAAACATAAATCAATAAAGACACTAATTAATTTGCAGGAACCCCTTAATTCTGCTAATTAATTCTGCCCTTTTTGCCTCCCACAGCTTCTTAGTAATGTTGATACCTCCTACTCAGCTCTTAGCTCTATGCTTCCTCATAGGCCTGCTGAATACAGTCATGTGAAACCACCAAGCTGTTTCGAAGCTCTTATTGGGACTGCAGCGTGGTAGTCTGGGTGGTACTGGCTGTGACACAGCTGAATGGCAGGAGAGGCATCTGAGTCATGAACGTGTCGGCAGTGAGCCCATCTGTGCCTCTTGTCCTCTGTTCCAGGCCACTCCTTTTCTCGTTCACGCATCAATATTATCTTCGTTCCTTTGACACCGCCACGGGTGACACTTGACCGCAGTATCTGTGTGCTTGTGTTCCCATGTCTTTGATTGTGCAGGCCCTACAGTACATGAGTAGAGAGGATGGGGAGTGCTGATTTTCAGGAACACTCATCTACTCTTACAGCTGTAATCCATCAATCAAGATCACAGGTAAAAAATGCCATGGGTTTCTTTTATAAAATGTGTCTGGGATTTTTTGTGGAAGATTTCGTGAAACGTCTTCTAATTCACAAGGCTATTTAATTCAATTCAGTTGTATTTGTACAGCTCTTTTAACAATAGTCACTGTCACAAAAAGCTTTACGGAAATCTAGATGTAGATTTAGATCTGTAATGAGCAAGCCAGAGGCAAGAGTGGCAGTGAAAGTCTCTCTGAACTAAGAAACCTTGAAAGGAACTAGGATCAAAAGGAAACCCATCCTCTTCTGGGTGGAACAGTGCAGTGTGATTGTTAGTCATTACACTACACAGTTGTAGAGTAAGGGTAAACTGTATTGTTGTGTGTTGATGGTCTGTGGAGTTACAGAGTAAGCACATGATTACAGCAGTAGTTCTTACTTACAAATCTACAGCACTCCTGGGGAGACTGGAGACTTAACTGTTAATAGGAAATGCAAATTTTTAGGGTATCCATGTAGGAAAATTCACATCAGCAGAAAATGAGCCAGAAGTGCAGAAGTTCCAAGGAGATGTACAGCATCAGTCAACTCCAGAAGGCATGGGAGAACAATAGAACCTCAAAAAACTCGAAAACTCCCATATTTGTTTTTTATTTGTATTTTATTTATGATTATTATTATTTTTTTTTTTAATATATATTTTTTACCTGTTTTTGCCTCATGGTTGGCATGTTTACAAAGAATGTGTCAGTAATCCAATTCAAAGATTGTATTATTTTACTTAACACATTAGTTAATGCATTATCCAGCTACTTGGCATATATCAAATTATAAAAATTTCAAATCAAATTAGCCTAAATCTCTCTCTCTCTCTCTCTCTCTCTCTCTCTCTTTTCAAAAATTCCTTACCGAGAACAAAAGAGATTTCTAGGTACCAAAATGCCACTAGTAGGTGCCACCACTTCCTGTATCACAGAGGAAAAGGGGGGTGACTCCACCTGAGACCTCTGTGGGATAAAACCCCTGGAGGGACACCGTTTTGCTCTGACTCTCATGTCCGGTGCTCATGACATGAGCTGACAAAAAGGAAAAAGCTCTGCTTTTCTTAGTGGAAATGCCATTAGTCTTTGTGTGCACAAGAGCTCTATGTAACAAGATTAAGTCCACTAAAATGGAAACATGTTCATTTTTCATCTTTGTTTAAAATCCATTGGTAAAAGGTTAAAGCACAAAGCAGCCAGAACCTTTCATGCACCTCCAAACAATATCTCTGCTTCTTTAACACACAACCACTGCCATTATTGTCTATTACCTACTTACAGTTTGTATGCATTACAGTTTCTTGATTACAATATTTCTACATATACTTAAAATGATTTCATTTCTTCTCTGTTTTTATATGATGGTCAGAAAAATATTATGAGTGCTGGCATAGTATTACATCATTGGTGGCATTGAAACATGGCATGGATCTCTTTACCCCACTGACTTTTCTCTTGAATTGCCACGTCAATGCTGGAGGCTCATCTATCAAAATCCCAGTCCAGAGGTATAGGCCAAGTCTTCGGCTCTTTATAAATATATGGAGCATAATATTCCTTGCCAGTTAAAATTGTGTTTTTCTCAGAGAGAGAGAGAGAGAAAGAAAAAAAAGAATAACACCTGGACTATTGTATCTTTGCCACCATATAATGATTGTCTTTGAGTTCTGTGGAGGTCACTTTTATTATCAATTCCTCTCAAGTAGCACTTGCTCTGTTTTCAATTCAATTGTGATACTAAATTCAGTCTAGTGAAAAACGGGTCACTTATAATTACCACCGCGGAATTGGAATTGGCATTTCAATTTTGACGTGACTGCTGAAAATCAGGCTCACCCGCATCAGGCCTGGCTCGGCACTACCTGTACAGCATATTATGACTAAAGTGTTTACCACATTGCGCCAGTGTTAGTGGTAGTGGCTGCGACTCGGTATGCAAGAAGGGTAGATGTTAAGAAGTGACTCCATTCTATTGTAAGCAGACAGGCAGGAGGCGAGTGTCTTCTGTCTCTGTCTCCATTCGAAGGCACTGTGGGAGAAGATTAATGTGCACTTGGGCCTTTTAAATTCTAACTAGGTAGCTTTCATTGTATCTTTATAAAGACTATATAATACTGGTGCATATTCATCACTGTAGGTGAATTTAGAATAAATCAAAAATGTATTTTGGGTGATGGAATGTTATGTAACACATATGGGATGGGATAAAAAAAAAGAAGATATTTTCTCATGCTAAAAAAAAGTCAAGGGAAAAGGAATGAGCAAAACTGGCCATGCTTACTGAGTGTGAGGGGTTGTATACATTCTGTACCCTGTCAGGAACACCAGCCAATTAGTGTCGTCTGAGAGATTGTGTATGTGGATGAGGGCAGATAGCACACTGTTACGCTGCCCAGTGATGCAGCAGCAGCAGCAACAGTTTATAAGGATGTGGCTGGCTGACTTTGTGTGTCTCACAGAAGGCATTTGTTGATGTAGTTGTTTGGTTTCATGTGTCGCGGAGAAGGCATGTGTTGGCCTTCACCTTTCTCATTTGATTGCTGTTGTATGAGAGTAAATGGAGCTGGTTGGTGGGTATGGGGGAGGGGTGTAAAAAAATAAAAATAAAATATATATATATATATATATATATATATATATATATATATATATATATATATATATATATATATAAATCCTTGTCTTATTTCAGTGGATTTAACATGAATGTTTGCAGTGACATGAGTCAACGCTATGAAATTCCAAATAGAAAGGTTGGTGTATCACCATAATCAGTGTGTCATGGACTACATTATAGACATTAAATTCCATTAAACAACCCGAGATAGGCAGTTCATCTCTCCATCTGAAAATAGCACTCCACTGGCAGACACAAAACTGGGTAATGGAAATAAATTGCTATTTAATGTCCCTGCCATGTTAGATAGCAGCTTGCTCGACTGTGCTTTGGCACTGCAATTCGTACCAATCTCTCTCTCTCTCTCTCCCCCTCTCTCTCTCTCTCTCTCTCTCTCTTTCTCTGACACAGTGTCAGCACTTGACCTTGATTCAGACAGAAGAGTCAAAGTAAGATTATCCTCTTTTTAGGTTCAGACTACCATTCTCTCAGACTTTCATTCTCTCTTGTTCTTTTCCTGCCAATCTAAACCATTTCCCTTTGTTCCCTAGAGCTTCTGGTTGATCTGTTGCACTCTTAAAATGCTTTGTTATAATGCTGTATTGTTTCCCCATATTGTTCATCATCTGAGGTCTTTTTTGATAAAAGAGTGGCAACACATTTTTGGAAAAAAAATGTCTTGTAGGAAACTTTTAGGGAAAGTTGTTATTACACAATTCATTTTAACAGGAAATTCTTGATGTTATTTGACAAGGTTCCTGTTACTTTTAGTTACTTTGGGCCCTCAGAAAGCAGAAAACCATCAAGTTTTATATTGTTTTATGTTTATATCCTGATGGGAGTGATTTCTTTGAGGATAGCTCAACCCCTTTTCACTGGGCATGAGGTTTCAATGGACTGGTAGGAAAGACAGTGTTCTCCACAACCATCATCAAGACTCCATATCAGGATTCTTCTGGTTATTCTATTAATATACTTCAGCTATAGCTGTGAGTGTATGTTTGTTTGTATTGTATATCTTATGTCATAAAATAGCAGATGGGCTTTGTGGTTGGCTGAATAAATGACTTCTGAGTCTGTCGTCACACTAGCAACAGCTGATCCAGTATAGGATTAATAGCCATCTTATCAGTGAAGCATTAATAAATATCACTGACGATGGTTAAATGTCAATCCTGACCTTATCTGAGCATGTCTGCTGTTTGTTCTTCTTCCTTTAGAAAGTGTGAGTCATTGTTAAATAACAGTGTTCATAAAAGACCACAATTTCTGCTAGTCTAGCTGAGAAACTGTTCAGTTTTTTTCACTGGCTCTGCAGGCTTAATTCAGAAGGAGTTTCTTTAAAAGCTGATCCAGCTGTGCACTAGTGTATGAGGGCTTCGTTTCCCATTCGCAACATGTCATTGGGGTTTAGTCTTATAGCTACTGTCAGCACAGATTAGCAGGTTTGGGAGAGACGTATTACTACCCTAGAGAGAGAGAGAGGGTTGGATGCATGGAGAAAGAGGTTAGTACAAGAAGCCCAAAGCTTGCATGTAGCTGTAGATGGCTCAGGCCATCACCATGGCAACCCCATAAAGACCAGTCCCAGATGCAATTAGAAGCGCTTTGGGTCTGTGCTTTAATGGTTGAGGTTGAAAAATAATGAGAGCAAGGAGCAACATAAAACAAAGACATAAAGGAAAACAAAAAGGAGACCTAACTTGCGTATTTAATAACCGTTTTGAGACAGGATGTCAGGTAATTACAATAGTAGGGGGATGAGTTGAAGTGGGCATGGATTGGACTCGAGGGCGGCGGGAATCTAATGGGAAATAGGGGGAACAACGCAAACAGTCCACGTAAGCAATACTCAGCCTCCCACTACAGTGTAGCACAACACAGAACAGCACCAGGGATCAATATTAAAAAGCGGGCCATTTGATTTGGAACAGTGCCGAGGGATGAAGGCTAAGCCAAGGAGCAATTAGAATTGCAATTAGAGCACAACGAAAGCCTCCTCTTGTATATGGGTTGATATAGCTGTAGGGTTCTGCCTTCACGGCCATTTCAGAGGGAAGGAGGGATCCAGAGGGAGGGCATCTGACCCGTGCTGGGGTGAGTGGTGCATCCTGTGGCTACATTTTACTCCGCTTAGTTTAGTTGCTAGCCTCAATAGCCTCATTAGCAATCCATTCATGACCTTTCTAATTGTATCAGCCACTACCATGCATAGTGTACTAATCATTCCCAGTTAGAACAGAGACTCCTATGCCTTTTGATTCAGCTTAAATGCCCTATATTGCCATATTTGTATCATTGGTACTGCTTCATCATCTCCATTCATGCCTTAGCTCTCACATGCTTCTCAAAGGTGCTGCAAATCCAGGAGTACTTTCTTAGCTCTGAGTTTATCCTGCAGCTTCTGTGTAACTTAATCCAAAGAGATCCTTATCTCATCAACTTCCTGATCTGATTCCATCTCTCTGATTTCATCTCTCACTCCCCACCCCCCTCTGCTTTTTCCCCCTCCTTTTTTATCTCATGTACTGGCATTACATGTAATTTAATGTCTGATTTATTGCATCACTGCATGAATGATGCTCATAAACAGATGAGTCATCTTCCTTCAGCGATTAAAAATCCTATTAATTGTGTTCCCTCTTGAAAAATGTAATAACTGTTGTTACAAATCTGAATGATTTTACTGCTATTTTCTTTTTTTTTTGAGTTGTTTCTGAATAGCTGGTGGTATTAAATGATAATTTTACAACAGCCTCAAGCATTGTTTGACCCTCTAGCAGGGTCTTAGACATAACATCTAATTACATACTAGCCAGGGCATCAGGAACACCTCATTAGCTTTGAAAAAACATCAGATGGAACCGCAGGAGAAGTCCGTAGACATCAGAAGATTCAATACGGCACGCCGGCTGTGTTCTGTCTCCTGCTTTGAAACCTGAAGTGACCAGTGACTGAGAAATGGCCTTCTTTGATGGAAATGAGGCTCTGTGTTTGATTTGCACTGTGTTGTAACAATTGTGCTTTGAGAATAAGAAATCAATGGCTTTCAGCTGAAGCATCTTTCATATATCTAATTTTGAGATTAAATGGTCGAATCAGCCGTTAGTGGTAAGAAAGTTTTCTATTATCGCCGTTATAATCAGTAGATCCATGATTACACACATATACACAGTTCTATACAGTATACATTTTACTTTACATACGTTCAGTGAAATGGAAAGCTGGCCTACCGCTCCTTAGACTGTGCATATGAATGACTCGAGTAAAAGTAAGAAATGAATAAGAAATAATAAGAAATTATAAATGATAAGAAATACAGTATCGGATTGGGCAGAAAGGGATGAAAACATGCGCAGTTGTGTTTCATGTAGTAACAGTAACAGTGCAGTGTGCAGAGATGACAATGTAGTGACAGAAAGTCACTACATTGTGGAGTCCTAAGGGATCAGTATGGTGGACATGTCTGTACTGAGGAGTCTGATAGCCTGACATGTAGTGTAGATCATGCAGATCCCTTAGGACTCAAACACTTTCTGGTTTAACTTTATCTCAGAAAAAATAGTTTGAGCTTGTCATTCACAGTTCTAAGAAATGAAGCTTTGTTTCTGGTTTGTTATGTTTACTTAGTTTTTAAACTAATTTATAAACTAATTCGAATATCTGTATATTTGTTCTTTGGGCTTGAGAATTAAGTAACCTTTGTATCTTTACTTGGGCATTATTGTAATGTTATACAGTAAATAAATAATCCGCTTATAATATTGTCAGAATAAACCATGTGGACACCTGGAACAAACTTAGGTTCATTGGCACAATATTGAGTTTAATTAACGAACATTCCTTTTCATTTTTGCTCCGTCGTCATATCAAGGCTGGAAAGGAAACCACCCCCTATTGTCAGGAGCTCTGTTTGCTGCATGATATATCCCTGGGCTCCTGTTAAGCAAACTGTTGTCATTATGGCAGTATTAGAATGACGCTAATGATAAGTTTGTGGCATAGCAGCTCCTTACCGGAACAAATTAGTCATCATAGGCGTGCGTGTGTGTGTGTGTGTGTCCACAAACATAAGAATATCTGACTGTTTTGACTTTTTCTGAAACAAAAATCAAAGGAATGAAAAATAAAAACACCTAAAAAAAAGCCAGAATGTTTTCTGTTGCATTCTGAGGTTAGGTTTAGGGTTAGTTTTAGTTCTAGCATAGCATTAATTGATGTCATTTATAATTATGTTAATAGGTGTTCCCCAGTTGATAGTAAAACAAATGTTTGCGTGTTTGTGTTTAATCCAGTGACCTCAGATCCAAGATCAGCTATCTGCATTGACAAGATAAACTTCAATTTTTGTATTATCAATCTTTTTTTAAAAATTATTTATTTATTTAGTTTGCTTAGTTTTTTTTAAATAGCTTTTTTCATGGTGCTTCTCATTTTTCTTCTCTGTGTATATGTTAAAAACTGTCCTTTTGATCTATCTATCTATCTATCTATCTATCTATCTATCTATCTATCTATCTATCTATCTGTCTGTCTGTCTGTCTGTCTGTCTGTCTGTCTGTCTGTCTATCTATCTATCTATCTATCTATCTATCTAAATATAATATAAAAATGTACACCATAATATACAAGATCTCGCTCTCTTTATACAGATAGATGGATAGATAGATAGATCAAGATTCTTTTTTTTGCCATAGTGTGACTGGAGGCATTGTTCTGCACTCTCTCATCTGTCATACTGAATCACAAGCATCATTTTCGTTGCAGAACTTTAGGGGTTGTGATTCAAGTTACCAGTGCTCCATACTTCGACTGAAAATCACCCACAAATATACATCACCTTAAGGCATTGCATTACTGTCAGCTTTGAATTATGTTTAGGAAATAATCACAGTGACATGGTCTTCATTGCACAGTTTCTTCCTCATCTTTCACAGATATCACAAAAAGCATAAGAACCAAATTCATTTTCTCCTTATTGCGCCAATGCTGAATAAAACTAGATCCGATTTGGAAAGGCGTTCCCTCACGATGGTTTTTATCATTCCTGCTAAAATTGAGTATTTATAGGGTAGCTTTGAATTCACATTATGTATGGCTTAATAATTATGACCTGCTCTGAAAACTGGTCCTAGACATCTGTTTGGAAAATAAGTTTTCTTTGGTTTCTTCTGGTCTGTAGCGATCACATATTTGCGAGATATTTGCCAGATACAGACTGGATTTTAAATAATAAATATTATCTATTATTTAAAATAACTTGAGATGTTACTTTCTTCTGACATGTAACATGATAATACAGTACATCAGTTATACCTTTACTGTGTATCTTTTAGTTAGAAAAGTAATAAGTAGTTATGTCTAGTTATTTGAAATAATGTCAACATGCTACATTCACATTTATAGATACATATTTAAAGGGGATTTGTGGTCCCATGGTTGAAAAAACGGCATACCACAAAGTAAAGGGTACTTAAGGTGTATTGTAGATGAAGTTTGATAATGTGCCCTATAGGTTGCCCTTACAGGGAAGAAAATGTGATACTGTGCCCTAATAGATGCCCTTCAAATGCCCTCTAGTGTGCCTCTATGTGCAAATGTGATGAAGTCCCTTATAGGGTGCATTTCTAGTGGAATATATGTGATGCAGTGCATGTTGTGCATTACAGGCTCCCCTAGATGCAAGAAGATGAGAACACATGGCTTATAGGAGCTCCGGTATGCAAGAAACTGTTGCCGTTGGGATGCCTCGCAAAAAAAAAAAAAAGGTTTAAAGTCGATGCCCTGCAGGTTTTTCTTTTCTTACTCACTGCATGTAGGAGTAAAAGCTGCCCTTTTTATGTGTCTACCTCTGCGTACTGCCCCAGTGACTCTCCCACATCTGTAGCCTATGTAGCAAGGCTAATAATCACACACACACACACACACACACACACCATTGCTTTGCTATTTAGTAGTTCAGTGGGCCTGCTGAGGGTATCATTTGTTTTGTCAGAACAAAGTAGAGAGGGAATTGAACTAAACAAAATCAGGCTTGATGCTGGTAGCGCTGCATTGCTAATACCCAGGCAGAGGCATGCATGATCTGTTTGTGTGTGGAGAAAGCAGGGTGATCTTTAATATCCATGTCATTACAACACGGCCTGTGGCGAGCTGCATGTGCGAGGACACAGCAAGGGGCGAGTCCACAATTAACCCACATAGAGCAGGAAGCTTCTGTTTCACCTTCACCTGTGAAACCATCTCCTCCCACAGTCGTGACCCCTGAGCTCTGACATGCACAGACTACAACAACACTTATTCATCTGATTACGCAGAGTGAACTCACAGGTTGCATCTGACTAGTCTGTGTTCCACAAGGAGGTTGGATGAGATTGTAAATGATTTACAATGCAGATCTGACACAACCATAACTCGGGCTCTGCTCCATTATGAAAGCAGAGAAGACGATGTGTAAAAAATTGATGTGGCCTATTTTACCAGGCGGAGAGAAAGAAAAAAAAAGACGGAAGGATCAAGAGAGAGGGAAGTGAAGGAGAAAGAGTGTTATATTCTGAAAGAGATGTCGATAGTGTAATGTTGTAGCATTGACGTGTGTATGTGTACTTTCTCTATGTATGCTTCAAATACTTCATTCCTATCTGTGCGCCTGTTTATTTGTTTTACTGTCTGCTTGTTGTCTTAAGACTTGCGATGGGTGAGTGCTGTTTATCTGATGTATATTTATGCTTCTGTTCATTTTGCGTGTATGCGTACCAGGCGCGGTATCAGTCTCAGAGCTTCTGCTGTCCAATTAAAGTGGAGGCATCGGTGAGTTAGCTGGGGGAAGGAGAACAAGAGAGAGCAGTATGGCTTCTGTGTTACCTTAGCTTTATTACTGTAAAGTCCTGCCTGCCCCAAGAGGCCCACTCACCCAAATCACCTCCAAGCACACACACACACACACACACACACACATTTATATTCACCTTGCTTTCATTAGCTCCTGTCCACTCTGCAAAATCACAGCAAATAGCTCTTTTCCCAAGAATCCTCATCTAGGGCAGGGTTTCTTAAAGTTTTTTAGCCAGGGACAACTTTAATGATAAGTACATCCCCTCAGTACAGAGTTATTAAACATTGACATTGCTTAAATGTGTACAATATTTTGCCTATTTATTAGAGACTTAGACCTGTTTATTGTTGAAGATTCCACTGACAGCACATTTTGGAGTTTGGAGTTAATGAGTGGATTAAACCCATTTTAATTGATCTGTAAAGTATATTCATAACTTTAAGAACTTAATACTTAAAATGTAATAGAATTGAAATGATTTTTTTAATTCTGTGTGGTGATTTTTACTTACTTATTTACTTATTTTTTTTCTGAGCCATGTGTGTAGCAAGTCCTTCAATGGTCAGCTTTTATGCTCCTCTACATTTCCACACTCTACAGTGTATCAAGAACCAACAATGTGAAACAATGGCAAATGATTAGGCTAATATTACATTATAAGAGTGAAGGGTAAAGGTTTTCAGTACTTTGCCAGACTGGCAATCAGCAAAGTACATCAGATTCAAATTTTAATTGTTCAGATACATAACCATACACAGTATGACATGCAGTGACTTGCTTTTTCTAACTGTGTCATAAAACAAAATGGAAATGGAATAACAATAGCATTACAGTAGAAATAGAATTTACTTATATAGGTAGGGGAAAATATATAGAAAATATAAAAATATAATAAATCATATAAATAAAGCCCCATGCTTATGAATAAAGTGCAGATGCGGGCAATTTAGGATCCTTAGTTACCTAATACGGTAGTATTATTTGAATAGATAGATAGATAGATAGATAGATAGATAGATAGATAGATAGATAGATAGATAGATAGATAGATAGATAGATAGATAGATAGATAGATAGATAGATAGATAGATAGATAGATCATCATCCCAATGGGAAATTTACTTTTATTTTATTTTTATTATTATTAATATCAAAATTTCACAATAATTACAATGTACCTTAGTATAATACCATATGCAATACCATATCATCATACCAGTGCAATATCATGTTATGTGCAATATGTTTTTAGTTTCCTATCACCTTTTTATACTTTTGAATAAATGTTTTACACAAAGACAGGCATAACATTATGACCACCGGCCTAATATTGTGTTGGTCCCCCTTTTGCTACCAAAACAGCCCTGACCCGTCATGCACTGTGTATTCTGACACCTTTCTATCAGAACCAGCTTTAACTTCTTCAGCAATTTGAGCAACAGTAGCTCGTCTATTGGATCGGATCACACGGGTCAGCCTTCGCTCCCTGGTTCACCACTGTTCCTTCCTTGGACCACTTTTGATAGATACTGACCACTGCAGGCCGGAAACACCCTACAAGAGCTGTAGTTTTGGAGATGCTCTGATCCAGTCATCTAGCCATCACAATTTGGCCCTTGTCAAATCCTCATGCTGGCCCATTTTTCCTGCTTCTAACACATTAAATTTGAGGACAAAATGTTCACTTGCTGCCTAATATATCCCACCCACTAACAGGTGCCATGATGAGGAGATCATCAGTCTTATTCACTTCACCTCTCAGTGTTCATAATGTTATGGCTGAACAGTGTATATAGAATATTTAATTTTTCATTTTCATTTTTCATATTTTGTTTATATTTTGATATATTTTGTACTTTATATATAGATTATTTCATTTATTTTTCATTTGTAGTTCATTTATATTTATTTCTCTTGTACTCTGAAGCAGTCTCTGGCAAAATAAATCCTTTGGGATTAATAAAGTTCTATCTTATCTTACCGTATCGTATCGTATCGTATCGTATCGTATCGTATCGTATCTTATCGTATCGTATCGTATCGTATCGTATCATGTCGTATCTTTCGCTCTTATTGATTATTATTTTATTTCTTATTTAGCACTCCTTGTTCTCCAGCAGTCCAGTGTTATTTGCTATGGCTTTACAGCCTTTACCCTCATGACATCTTCATCAGTTGTAAATTGAAGTACCAGAAGGAGAAATTTAAAAAGTAATTATATACTTTAATAAACGATATCAGGTGTAAATATTTTGCAAAAGAATTCACACACAAAGGAAAGGACAGCTCTATCAATAAAGGCTTAGCAGAATGATAATGAGGACTAATACTAACAATAGTAATGAGAACCTGAAATAATTGGGACAGTTTGATTTGAGTGTAGATATCTACAGGCACTTTTGCTTTAATAATTCAGCCCTCAGATCTGTTCTTTTTAATGCTGGAGGGTCCAAATCTTAGTTCGAGTCCAGTATTCCTTTTCTGCTCTGGACTTTTTAATACCTCCTCCAGGGATTCATTCAAAGGATCTTTTATGCATTTCATGTGCAGGATGCTTATCAACCTCTCAGTGTCACTCGGTATCACTGCTTTCACTGAGCCATAAGCATGTTCTCAGCCATGTCCCTGCATCACTTGAAGTCAAAACTCCATCACTGTCAATTAAGATTGGTTTAAAAAATTGGAATGTTTTGTTTTTCACTTTGATCAGTATTAATAGTGACTTCCCACATTACCTGATGATGTATCCATGCAGCTCTGCTGAGAGTGTTTAATGCCTGGGGTTCATACCAAACTTGAATAATGACATGAAAGCATCTTAACATGCATGCTGTGGTTCCATGCTGCATTTGATGAGTAGTTGTGTGGTGTTGATGGTGCACACCCAGGCAGAAACTTGAGGCACAGTTGATAGTGCCTAAATTTAGTTTCTTGAAGCAGACACACGGTTAGGTTATGTTCATCAACACGATTGATACAATCATTATTTCAGATATCTCTGGGCATCCATAACTAATTGCACTAATCTCATTAACACATATAAAAAAATAGCCCAGGGTAATTGTTAAAATGCGTCCAGTGAAGGCAATTGTGTCCAGCGAAGGCAATTAGTAGCATTCCTCTACTGGAGAAAGAATGGAGAAAGGCCATATGGGAGAAGTAGTAAAGATGGGATATGAAATGGTTGAAGACTGAAACCAAAGAACGTGAAATACCAGAAGCAGATCTGTCTCATTGGGCTACATGGATCATGTATTTGTTAAATTAGCTATGTCTCTTGAGAATAAATTGCATTCCAGTTTTATAATGGATGGAAATATTCTGGCAATTTCCCTATTACATTTCCCATCAGCACATACAGGTTTAAACAATATTTATACAAAAATGGAAAGTTCAGGTAGGCTAGAACATCAATAAGTGGGAGGGATAATTTTCAAGTTTATTTTCAATCCTGTGTGCATTCAGAATGTGGTGTCAGCCAAGATTCTTTCTTTCTTTCTTTCTTTCTTTCTTTCGCATCAAGACTTCATGCTAACTTTTTACAAGACCTGTCAATATGCATTTATATGAAAATTTAAACAAAGTTTTATTTTATTTTATTAACTTTTATTCTAGCATTTTTCATTTGTAATATTTTTTACATGATAGATCTTAATGGTGACCTGTTTTCCCTGCATTCAAAGAACTGCCAAATGTTTCATTTCACCATTCAGCACTGCTTTAAGTACTGGCTTGTTGCCAGTGAAACATTGTCTTTTTTTAAATGTCCCGGGTTATCAGTCCTCTTTCACATCATTGTGAATGGAAAGAGAGACTTCTCCCGGGACCGTCTTATGCCATGAAATGAGGAGGCGGTACCTTTTATTCAAGCTTTAGGAAGAAATTGATTTTTTGCTGCTTTAGCTTCCCACAGTGCTTGACCCCCTTTTTTGGCACTCCACTGAGTCCAACAGCTCACTACAATACAGCATTGTAAAAAAAAAATGCAATAGAAACACTATTGTCAATACACTAGCTCTAAAATGAGGTAATATCACAATGAAATTGGAAAAGATCATGGCTACCTTTTGGTGAATCACAGTATGATACACACATTTTTTTTTTTAAGTTCCTGAAGTGAGGAGATATTCCCACAGGGAAAGGAATGGAGAAATGGGAGCCCCTCCAATAACTATATACACTGTGGATTCATTTGTTTTTTCCCTGAGGCTGAATCACACTTCAGCACCACAATAGAGATTGAGAATGGCAGGTAACAAGCCAGACCTGGGATTAGTGACAACAGAGAATCCATTCTCAAGCTACGTTATATATTTGCTAGCTGCTGAATGAGTCATTATTCCAGAGTATTGTTTTCTCTCGGTTCTTTTATGATGTGACTCGGCCTTTCAGGACCCATCCGTGATAAGAAATATTAGAATGAATCACTCAGGATGTGTCACCCAAGGTTGAGTTGCTGTAATTAGTGATGGATTTGCTTGAAGATTTAATGAATGTATGTATTTGCTTGGGTGTGCATTTATTGTATGGAAAAAAAGAGCTGCTCTGCAGATTGGATCAGTGAACAAGAGATGTGCTAAAACATCCACTTATTCAGTGATAAATTATGCACAACCCAGTGTAGTGTAGTTTAGTGTAGTGTAGCAGAACATCACAGCCTTATGGCTTATGATTGGGAGGTTGGCCTTCCTCCATCAGATCATCATTTTCATCCTTGTCACATGCTGTTCTATCTTTTTCCTATCGTCTTCAACATCCTCTCCTTTTCTTCAGTGCTTGTCCTGCCCCTTGGCGGTTTGTTCTTCTTTTGCTCACTCCTCTTTCTCTTTCTCACCTTACAGTGTGGAGTTGTAATTGCCCCTCCCATTCTCTTTCATCTTCTATTCCTCCTCCATGGCTGTAGTCACACTTTCTTCCTCGTTGTTTTATTCTTTCACTGTTTTTACAATCTCACCAGTGCTTGAAATTCACACAGAGCCTTCATTAATCTCTGAGCCAGCTAGACTGGATAATTGAAAGGCATGTGGCTAGCAAAAGTCAAACGGCTGTGGGTTTATCAGCTCCACATGGCATTCGAACTCCAGAGCGTGCCATGGACCTAGCTCATTTGCTTTCAGTGTCTCAGGGTTGCGAATTAGAGCAATGTAAAATACACAAGATTAAAAAAAAGGGCAAGGAGAAAGCATTGAGTTAAGACGGGCTTTGGTTTTGAGGTGAGAAATGTAAAGCAGATTTTGTTGTTTTAGTTTATTGCATTAATAAGAAGTGGATACACTCATGTAAAGTGTGGTGTGAGCTGAAATACTGTAGATATTGTCTTATATGACCAAAAATTTGGGAATTTCTCACCATAATACTCATACATCTTAAAAAATATCAGAAACATGTTAAGAGAGATCAGAGGAAATTGGACAGAGCTCTAGGAAGAATATAATAACTCAAAATAATCACTTTTTACAGCCATGGTGCACAAAAGAGCATTTCAGCATGCACAAGACATCAAACATTGATGTGGATGGGCTACAATAGGTATTGGATCACACTGGGTTCCATTCCTGACAGCCAAGATTAGGAATCTGAAGCTATCATGGGCACAGACTCGCCCAGTCTGGACAGCTGAAGATTAGAAAAAAAACTGGGCCTTTTTCCAGTCTTCATCTGTCCAGTTTCATCAAGTCTTTCCTTCAGTCTTTCATTCATTCTTGTCAACGATTCTTGACAGAAGCTGAATCAGTTTGGTCCTCTGCTGTTGTTGCCCATCAGCTTCAAGGCTCGATAGTCTACACACGCTGAAATGCTTTTCTGCTCATCGCAGTTTGTAAAGAGTGATTATTCGAGTTACTATATTCTTCCTGGCAGCTTGAAACATTCTTGCCATTTTCCTCTGACCTTTCTTATCAACAAGGTGTTTCCACCCACAGAGCTGTCACTCACAGTCGCTGTCACTTTTCCCACCATCCTGTGTAAACTCTGGAGACTGTTGTGTGTGAAAATCCCATGTGAATGGCTGACTGGATAACTGCATAAATGAGCAGGTGTGCTGGGGTTCCAATTAAAGTGGATGGTGAGTGCATGTCTAATGTGTTTGTGCTTGACAAAATTTTGGGCCAAAAGCAGAAGGGATTAGTAAACTGTACTTTTTAATTTATAGCTTTGTACTCTGTACAGTTTTATGAATCGTAAGTCATTTTGGAGACCATGAGGTGCAAGCACTGGACTAAAAACAAATCCTGAACCACAGCTGTCTTACTTGATTGAGAGTATCTATTCGCAGAGGATGTTGGGGACACTGGAGACATCTCTGTAAAGCACTTTTTATGTACCGGTTTTGTTCCCACCACTTTTTGAACGTGTATTGAGTTAGAAATACTTTATATACTAGCTCCAGGCGGAAATGTATCTAAACACTTTCTAAAAATATCACTTCAGCTGTAGTCATGGTGTGTTTTTCAGGGTGTAATAAAATTTTCCCTCCGTGATACAACTCTCGCATCCGGACGGCAATAAATGAACACGGCATGAGCTAATTTCTAGCTGTTCCTTCTTCTGCGAACCTGGAGTCTTGCATCACGCAAGGTGATATGATCACATTATTGTACCATGAATTTATTTATAGAAAACTGTAATCATATTGTGAGACATATGAATATAAGGTGATGCTATATACAGCTGCAAATGTCATTATAGTGTCCAATTTATTTCATCTCTTGTATTGGACTCTTTACCTTCTTTGGGCTAATGTAGGTAATGTCAATTAACACAACAACACAGTTTTCCATCTATCCAGGTTTAAATGAAAGTATGTCTTTTCTGTGAGAAAATTGTGGTAGAAATGCTTTCAATGTTCTTTACTGGTTTATATTGCTTTTGATTTGACTGATCTGGCATATTCTAATCATTTTTAGTGTCTCCTTTCTTTCTCTGTCTCTGTCTCTGCCTCTCTCTCTCTCTCTCTCTCTCTCTCTGCCTCTCTCTCTCTCTCTCTCTCAAACCATGTGGGGTTAGGCTGGTCCACAGCGATAAGATTTGAAGCTGGTATAGATAAGATGGATGCTCAAATATGACAGTGCAGCTTGTTTAGATGTGTTTGTGAGCCATCATGGGGTTATGCACGGCATTCTTATCTTATAAAAGTACATTTCCCAAAAGAAGACATAAAAGGAAAAAAAATGAGGTGAAATGAAAGTCCAGGGAAATGAGGCGGAAAAAAGAGTCCCAGAAAAAGTAGCAGTCTCATTAAAGGATTCAGTTGTTAATACGCTATCATTCATTATGTCTCTGGAGCTTACTAGTTTACTGTCACTCACTTTATTTTCAGCCTAATTAAAATAGAGATATCTGCTTTTCTTTAATAACATATGCTCCGTATCGTTGGCTTGGTTTCACTTATTTAAAAGAGAAAATGAAGATCAGTGCTGGACTGACATGAAAAGAAAAGAAAGGATGGATTCTGTGACAATGACAAGGTTGTGCAGTGTGCCAGGCTTCGGCACTTCATTCTCAGTTTAAAGTGAAGCTCTTCTTGAAATAAGCAGTGTAATGTGCCTTGCTGCACACCCGTAGACTATATAAATATAGCATATAAACGTAGTATGTCTAGTGTGGAGAAATGCTGGGTTTTAAACTGTTAGTTAAGTTTACAGTACATTACACACTCACTTTGCCGGTTATCACTGTGACTGCTCCAGCTGTCTATTTGTTGGTAGAAAATGAAGTAAAACCTCAGGTACTGCTGACTCTTCTGTGCGACACATCTTGTTTCTGAATGTGTGGTGGAAAAACTCTCACTCCCAGATGAAGTTGTCTTGCTACAGCACTTGACACATATGCCAATTAAACTGTGCAGCAACTCCACTGCTGACAGTTAAGGATTTGTGACTGTCTCTGCTTGTTACAGGGAATATCATGAACATATAGATAGATAGATAGATAGATAGATAGATAGATAGATAGATAGATAGATAGATAGATAGATAGATAGATAGATAGATAGATAGATAGATAGATAGATAGATAGACATGATTGTCTGTGTGTCTGTGCGCCACAAAAGAGACCTACACAGTATTAGGCAGGTGGTGTGTGTGTACACATTCAGATTTAATGTCCTCCTTATTATACCCGTCTGTGTCTGGTGCTTGTGGAGGTATAGTGCAGTGACCACCAGGCCATCAAGTCTGTTTCGGGAGTAAGTCTGCTGATATTACTGCTGCAAATCAAGTCAGCTGCAGTGCTGATCCCAGCACATTTCAACGACTGTGCCAAGCTAAGAGAGAGCACAGAGAGGCCATCCAAGGTTCCTGCAATTTAAATTACAGTTATTGTGGCATTAGGAGATCCATTTTACGTTTGGAGATGTGCCCAACTAAGCCTAGTGGCTAATAAATCTTTTATTATTGTCTCTGACAGAGAACATTGAGAAAATAGTCACATAGGAATATGTGAGGGTTTGTCTATATGACTCAGAATCACTTTTTATGATTTTGAGTTAATATATATATTTTTGTGAAGAGGAACATCTCACCCTGCATTCGCACTAGCAAGCAACAAGTCGCTCGTTGTTTATCTCTTGTGAGCATGCTTTGTCCAATGGATTAGCAGAGTAAGATAATTGTGCTATCTATATATACACATCAGAGGAACCAGCAATCTCTGCAACTTCCTCATTTACTTTCAGTAACCAATTTATCATGGTCAAGGTCATGGTGGATCCTGAGCTCATCCAAGGAACACTGGTACACCAGTCCATCGCAGGGAACCATGCACATACAATTACATCCTCACTCACAATTAGGGGCAATTTATCTTATCCAGGCTGCCTACTATTTTGGGAGGTGTGAAGAAACCACAGAATCTGGAAGAAACCCACACGGACCCAAGAACCCAACCCAAGAACAGGTTTGAACTGGGGACTCTGTAGTAAATCTCAATACACATGTAATGAGTGGTTGTATATGACTATAATTTGAAACCATGGTTATAATTTTTCCTTCCGTTTTTGCATGTCTGGCTGTAAATGGCTAACATAATGTACTGTGTCACATATAATTTGTAGAAAAACCAAAAAGTCACTCTCTTTGTCTCATGATACTATAAATGCAGGTTCGGATTTATAGTGATAGCAATTTATAGTAATAACAATAATGAACATGAGTATTAGACGAAAGCCTTACAAAATGCAAAATACTGAAGAAAATATGCAAATAAATTAGCCATGTATTTAGACATAAGCCTGCATTTAATACAGTTTTCAACACACACACCCCCAAACACACATGCAGTATGGCATGCCTGTGGTGTCTTAATCAGTGGCTGAAACACTTTTCAGCCAGTTGTACTGTAAATTGTACAGTCACCCAGCTGTGTATTCAAGGTCTTTGGCTATGGCTTAATGAAAGAGCAGTGATCCTGATTGGGAATAGACAGAGAGAAAAAGAAAAGCAGCTTTCATGTGCAGCTTACCAGCTTCTGCAGCTTTTTTCTCTAAAGTATCATTACATGCTATAATTTATATATTTATAGTTTGATTGATGGCACAGCATGAGAGCTGAGAGTCTATCAGAAAATTTAAAAATGGCCCTGAATCCAACCTGGTTTCTGCATAGTGCCTTCCAATTTGATGGAAGTCTCTCTGTGTGTAAGTGCATGTGATAGAGATGTCTGTGTGTTCTGTGGCCTTTGTAAATAAAAGCAGTGGCAGATATGTGTGGATTGTCCTTGTCCATTATGAGTTCTCCTGTGCTCAGTGCTATTTTTGCTGTTTTACTTTACAAGGCTATAGAAAGCAGGGGATCCTCCATGTACTGCACAGTGAACACACACAAACATGACTACCGTGTGAGTTGCTCAGCATGATCGAACGTGTTTGTCTTTGTAAGGCCGAGGTGGTGAGAATGAAGCTGTTTTTCCGAAAGACGTCAAGAGTTACGACTACTGATCCTCACTTCATATGAGGCTTGTTTAGTTGTGAGCCTGGTGGCTGAGAGCTAATTCCTACACTACAGGGAGTACAATAACAATAAAGTATTTAACAAGAGAACTGCATTGGTCTAAAGAAATACTCCAGCCTAATCTCTAACCACCAAATCTGTCCTGTTTTAATGATCACTTTGACACACATCCTGTACTGAGTAAAGACTCTGAATCTGTTGAGGGTAGTTCTGTTTGAAATATGTGCCTACATAATGCATTAAAATGTTAGCTCTCTATCAGTAAAGGGGTTTTTGGTGACATACATGTAGGAGAATGTGTTATTAAAGCTGTAGTTATATGCAGTAGATGGTCTCTCACATGGAGATCCTCAGCGTCTCAAGAGGAGAATGTCATTAGGATACTGTAGACTTGTGCCTAAGAACTGCTTCTGTCATCATATAGACTGTTCTGTGTTAATCCCAATTCTCTTATTCACAATATACTCATACTGAACATCCTCTGAACACTCTGTTAATACTGTTTGACTTTATAGTATACATTTGTAGAGGTGTCAAGATTTAGATTTATATGTTTTTGTTTCTTCCTCATGCCATCTCAGGGAATTTTTCCTCATCACCTCTCTTGTTTGGTCATTAGAGAACCACATGTACATCCTGATTTCTATAAAATGACAATTGTTAGGTACACTGCAGAAACTCTGTTCTTTATGTTTTCTCTGAGAATTTGTGGCATCCGTGAAAAAACCGACTCCTTTGCTGACTGAAAGGACAAATTATGCCGACTTAGAGCTTAATTTACAAATACGATTAGAAGAATGAAGTTACATATTGCAAAACATATTATATGAAACATGCTGTATCACATTGACTTCCTGTCCACTGCCCTTGGGTTTCAATTAAGCGAATCTTGAGCAAACATACTTTCTGTTCTTTTCTCAGTTCAGGAAAATGTGTTGAAAGCTTAAGGGTAATCACACAACACTACAGTTTCAGAGAGAGATGAAGTTGAAAAGGCATATACAGCCCCCCCCCCCCCCCCACACACACACACATACACACTTTTAATGTATGCATACTCTTTCATATCTAGTCATAGGCACCAGAGAGTGTATAATACTGCTCACTCCAGATAGCAGTAGAGGGAATCGCTCAGGCATTATTAATGTTTTATATCGCTCTGTCAATGCTGCTGGTCTTAGACTAACCCTAACCCTAACCCTAACCCTAGACTCACAACTGTACAGAGAAATGTTTCGCTGGAGGAGGTGAAGGGGGGGGGGTTAAGGAGCACAAGGAAGAAAGCTGGATGAAGAACAGAGCTGAAATGCTTCTCCATGAAATGGTTTGAGAGCTGTGAATTTGATTCAGTATGTTGACATACTTCCTCTTTGAAACAGGAGAGTGTGTTGAAGTGCTTGATTGATTTTCACACCAGACAATAGTGTTTGTGATATACCACACCCTGCCTAATTTTAACAATCTTAAATATGGAACAGCAACGAGTGTAACAAGACCCTGTGAAGAAGAACCGTGAAGCATTTCTCACTTTCACCCACATCTGTCAAATTAAACAGGAACAGTATCTTAGACAATGAATGCCATGTGTTTTTGGATCTACGCCATAAATGTTTAAGCCAAGGCCAACTGTCAGAGGTGCAGACGGCAATGCAGAGCCACACGGCTGTTACTGTGATTCATCTGATGTACCTGAGTGGTAAATAAAATGATATTACTTACTCTTCCTGAAGGAGAAACTCTGACGGTGGATAAAGACAGACTCACGTTCTGGATCAGTCTGAGACAGCAAAATATTCCAGCATTGAACAGCTCCAAGGTAAAACACTCCTCTGGAAAGTGCCTGTCATATAACAATGAATGTGCACAAATTGCACTCTCTTCAAAAGCATAAACTCCAGCATTATTTTTCTCTGGCTGGGAAAGAGAATGGTGTCCCAGAAAGCAAAAAAAGCATAAAAAAACTGTAAATCAAGACCCATGCAAGGTGGAAGGTAATGCAAGGTGCTGGAACATGTACATTCTTAATTGTATGAATAGAAAATTAGTACAGGATGAGTCGTTACTTTAGCATTTTCCCAAAAGTGACAAATCAAAAAAAATGAGAGTTTTCCTTGCCGCTGGACAAGCAGGAGGCTTGTTTTTTCTCGAAATCAATGTTAAAAATAACCAATAATCTGTCAATACAGACACAATATTGACAAAGACATAGGTTTAGGACATTAGGATATTTTAATTTGCTAAAATTCTTTGCAGTGTATATCATCTTGGTGTCCATATCACCAAGTAGATGCAGCTGAGTGTGTGTGTGTGTGTGTGATTGGATGGTTGAGATGATCTCAGCCAGGACTGCAGGAGAGCTCAGCCAGCTTTACTGTACTGATCCTCGGAGCTCAGGAGGCAGAGCTGGCCTGCAGTGCACTAATTCATTCACACACACTGACTCACTTACTCATACACACACAAACCAAAACACAACCACATACTGTACATACACACAGTAAATCTAAGCACTTGTGCTTCTTTAACACACTTCTCATTCTCTATTACACTTATGCATATCATTTTCTACCTCTCTCCTTTCTGTCTTTCTCTCTCCTCCAATCATCTTTTTTTCCCCCCTCTTACTGTCTTCACCTTTATCTTTGTCTGTCTCTGTACGGTGTCAGTTTCATCACACCTCTAGTTATTGCTTCATCACATTCATACTTTCCTCCCTTTTTCCCCATCACCTTTCCTAGAAATTTCTCTGCTTCTTTGCACTCCAAATCATTTCCACCCCTTCCTCTGCTATTTACTCTTCTTCCCCTGTCTTGCCTCCCATCATTCCTTCCATGAGAAGCTTTCATTTCCTCCTCCAATCCCTCGATCAGGCAGTTGCAACAGAAGTGTCCGAATCCGAAGACTGAATGAGGGCTCAAGCAATTACAAGGTGAAAAATTGAAATGTGCCTATCAGATTTCCTCCTGTTCTGAGCGCTGCTGTCCTGCAGTGGTGCACTCCACAGTGAACAGTATCAGTAATGCTGCTCTGCTTCAACACTGTTGGGTGCAGCTGCAGCATTCGGATTGGTTACAGCAGTGTAGAAGCATTCAATTATTATCTGTTAGAATCATCCAAGCTTCCGGCTTTTATGGAAATGTGACATTCTCTCTCTGTTTTCTGTGCATGTAGTGAATATTTTGATCTTGTAGATGTAACGGTCCTCATATTACGATTAAGAGGAGTATTGTGTTATATCGTCCTCTCTCATCATTGCACATGGTGAAGAGACACATTGTGTTATATTTAGTGTAACAGTCAAACTGTACACAAGGCACCTATCATGTTCTTATTCTCTTTTCTGTCACTGTCTCCTAACCTCACCCCTCTCTCTCATCATGCACAGTTAGGAGATAGTAGGAAATATACCACAGATCAGGGATCCTCTAACATTTTGCTGCTATGGGTTCTATCTCACTGTGAACACAAAATAAAAATAAAACCATTGACTATCTTCAAATTTAATTCATGAATTCTTTAAATAGTACGCTTATTATTCAAATGTGTCCAATAATATTCTGTCTGTTGGAGTTGTAGAGCATTTCATTGCAGAAATTTGAACACAGCAGGTCCATGCTGAAATTATTTGCAATTATTAAAGTCTTGATGAAACCAGTTTAATTTAATAGACCAGTCAAACAGCTAAGAATCGTAAGGACTTTATATAAGAGACACAAATGGTGGATTGTGTTTTCCATAGCTGTCACAACATCAAAAGATCACAGACTATGTTCACTTTCCTCAGAGAATTATACTAATGGTTTTACAGATTTTTCATAGAGTAGTTTCATTTTCACTTTTTCCTCTGTGATGACAAAACCAGAATGGACAGAGACATTAGAGTCTGTGGTGAAAAAGGTGGATAAAAGTGACTTGTCTTATTTATATCCATAAACTAATCATTAATGCTAAATCATTTTATGCAACTTAACCTTAACACCTTTACTTGAATACCTCTGGTATGTATACATTCAAAGTCCAACCATGTTTTTATTCCTAGTTCCTAAACTATTTATTTCAAAACCCAAAGAAAAATCCATATTGTTTAATGATATGGACCTTTTAAGCAATTCAGGGGGAAAATAATTTACTGTAATATTTGTTGCCATGTTTTGAGATTTCTGTAAATTTATTTAATCATGCTTTAATTGAGCTAATTTCCTGGCTGTCACTGTGAATTGATTCAGAAACAAGGTGAGGCATGAAGAAAGTGAGAAAGAGCGAGAGAGAATTAAAGCTATGCCATCATTCTCCTGGCAGTTTGCTTGGCATTCTTCCCCTTTCATTCCATAATTGAATTTCAGTCGCAGCATGCCATGCTGTTTCTGTGGTGCGTGTGTATGTGCGTGTGTGTGTGTGTGGTGGTCATGCATGCTCACACACACATTCTCTCTCTCTGAAAAAGGCTGTTTTTCAATCACATCACGTTGGCAGCATTCTTGCACCTGCACTACTTTACTAACTGTACAGTAAGAGCTTTATTGAATTATTATCTAAAAGAGGGTTTTTTCCTCAGATATATTTTATGCCTCATGTCAGTCATAATTTGTATGCAGTTCAAGTGATAACAGGGCTTAGATATGTATACCTGGAGTTTACCTATACAGGATGCCAGCTGAAAAGGGCAAATTTTATTTTTGAACTGGTTAATGAGTCATTCAACTGCAAACGGAAAGAGCGATACAGAGAGATAAATGAAGAGAGGATACATTCCATTGATTTGTCTGAATGGTTATTATTTCCATCAGCTAATGAATTGCATGGGTTAAAATGGGAACCATGGTAGTTCTCCTTTGCAGTCTGTGCTGCAGTAAAAATCCAATAGCCTCATCTCCACTGTTCACTTTTACTCGGAACACCATTTGGTTCATTAGCTTAATGAATTGAAACAATAAGAAATTCACACTGTTTTGTTGTAGAAGTCTGTACAATACAAGCCCAGGAAATGTTTTACAAATTGCTGCTCTATACTCGTGTCTCTTACCTTGAGATCTGGTCCATGATCTGTTGAACTGTTTTTCTTCATGATTGCTCGTACTGACATCAGCAGATCATCCATCTCATGGTCCTCTGTGGTTACACCAGTTGGTTCTTTGTTTCCAAAATTTCTGATGAATCAAAAGTTTCTGTTGTCTCCGATTTGTTTTTATTTCTTGAATTCTTTTGACCTCATAAAGGCCTACTTTTCTGACATTGACCCTTCCCCTTTAATCTTCATATTCGACTAAAATAAGCCTAAACATTGTAGACATTGCAGGTTTGCAAATAGTTAGTATGTAACATGTAAGCTAAATATAAACACTGCAAAGACACAGAGATAATTAGGTAGCCGATCTTTAAAATATAAGCATTATTATGTAAATGTCAAAGCTGCTGTTATTAACGAATAGCAAAGCAGTGACAAGATAGCTAGCAGTATAACCACAGTGCAGCTAATAAAAGTGCCCTTTAATCAGTGTTTCTACTAAATTGCCATTAACATTTAAAACTCATTGGCCCTGGAAATGAATGAAGATGTGAATGCATGGAATGATGTATAAATGAATCTGCTTCTGATTCCTGAAACTGTTGTATAATGATATAAACAGTAATTTCAGCTCCAGTCCACTACTTTCCTATCTACATGCCATATACTGTACATAGAACAGGCCTGTACTTCATATCCACCTAATTTACTTGAAATGTGCCCTATTTTAGGTAGATATTGTGAAATAGTGGTAGTAAAAGCATTTTAAATTCATGAGGGTGAGGCAACCAAGTTTTCAGAAAGATCCAAAAAAAGAAAGCCGAAGATCCAAGGTCCAATCCAAGGAAAGAAGTTTAGTGAGAATGTAAATAATGCATTTCGGTAAAAAAACTGAGTATATTTTTGTCCAAGGTTGGTGCAAAGTGTGCTCTGTTTTTATAAAACCTTTTTTTAAAGACATAGACAGGCAACTGAACTGTGTTCAAACCTCACCTGTAGGTAGATGAGCTCTATTTACAGCCACTTCGAACTCCAATAGTTCAGAGTCATATTCAATAAAAAGCTAAACACAGGTCAACAAAGTTTATCCTGAACAAATAAACCAATCTTTATTTTATATCATTAAAATTCTGAAAGAGATCGTTTTCAAAGAAGCTAATCGAAACTGAATGAAAATCTGAATGAAAATTTGCATCTAGTAGGTTTTAGTATTGATATGGAATTATGTAATGTGTGATGATCTCTAAGCATGCAAAAAAAAAAACAGTTTTCAGTGAAGCTCCATGTATGCAAATGTACTTATTAGTCAACTGAAGGATTAATGAGCTGATAAAGATGCACATCTGTGCCTATGATTCACATTTACACGTTGCATGTTCACACAGTTTTCTACATTAAACATAAAATGAATTATGTAAATGTACGATTTATATGTTTCGCTCCTTACTGGGAACCGTACTCTGTATTCCAGTACCGTCTAGAAACATAGATGTGGCTCTGTCTCTGATATAGATGTAAAGTATTTTCAGTGCCTTATTTTGAAGGTGGCATTTCAAAGCTAACCTCATACACATCCAAATCCAAATTGCAGAGCCAAAGAAGAAAAACTGTTCCTGTCCAATTACTCACCAGCTGCACTATGGATCTGTAGCCCAGTGACAGCTAATCTTATTTCTTTGATATATAACGGTGGGACCTGAACCTCTGACCTTATGCTCATGGCTGTGAGTCGCTTTACCAGAACGTCAATGTCACTACCTGTGACAAAAATTTTTTAAACAGTTTTTGTTAAGAACTGTGGAGTCAGCGTATTTACACCCACTCTATTTGTCTCCATGCACACATTTGTTATTAAGACTCTGGTTTCATCTAGGTTGGAAATTTGATTGATAGGGGTACATGAGTGTGGCCTTATTCACTGACAGATGCTCAGTGATCTTGGCTTACACAACCCTGTCACATAATTCACATGGATCGATTCTCTCGTTTTGTCTTGGGGGAGGGGAAATGCTAAACCAGGGAACCTCTCATTTTAGCTTGTGTGTGTGTGTGTGTGGTCTGTATGATTAGGATGCAGATAGTAAGCCATAGATATAGATGGTGTAGTGGTTGTTTATGATAAGATCCATATTCTCAATCTTACCTAGCCACTAAAAGAAAACACTTAATAACCATGATCTAATGCTGACACATTTTTATAGGCTAGCGTTCCTTTTACGGATAGATTACTTAAAGAATGTTTCTTATAAATGTACATTTTCACTATTGTTATTCATTTGTAATGAAATGAATGTGTGTTGGTTCCTGAATCTAAATGGGCATCTGTGTTACCCACAGTGTGACCAAAAGGAAGTAAAGTTGTTAATTAAACTGTACATCTCCCAAACTTATCCTTTTAGTTAAGCCTTAAGGATTTGTCAAAGCTCAGACAGGGCTGTGAACAGATGAGCATATCCACAAGCTGTAGTTGTCATTAGTGTGGCAACATGATGTGTGTGACATTTAGCTTTTACATTTTTATACTGGTGTATGTAAGGGAACATGCTCAGTCAAGTGTCCCAACACTACTAATAAAAAAATACCAACATTCCATGTCTAATTTTCTGACATTGGGACACTTCAGAAAGCTGTACTGTCTAACATATATACGTGTTCTTATTAAATAATTATTGCAGTGGTAATTTCAGTGCACTGTAGCTTAGAAATAAATATGCATCTTTAAAATAAATAGTTTCACTAAAACATTAATTGTTAATCAATAACATAAAAGGTGAAGACAAGTAGAGATTAAATGATAAAATTAGCGAGTATAGAACAGCAATAAGCCTATTTCTAGTGCAAGACATACAGTATTATCAGTGTTGGGTGTTGACTTGTATATGTTTTCTTTTTTTTAATGAACAATTCAACGTTTCCACTGATATTTAATTTTCTTAGTCAATATAGTAGAAATTATAGTAGTATATTTTTGTTTCGTCTTTGTCATCTCTGTCAGAAATAGAGAGGGAGACTGGCAGTTTCACTGGCAGGTTGAAGTTAATATGTAAATGTTTCATGCACTCCAAAAAAAATTCAAAGTAGATGCCATCATTGATTTCTGTTCATTTTATTGAACAGCATAATAGTAAATACAACAGTGTAGTGTACAGAGCTAGCATAAGTTACGCTCATTGTCATGTTTTTCAACGTATGTATTCAACGTGTTCACTAGAAATTTCTCTGACCAAACTCTCACTGCTTCTTGAAGAGAATGCATGAATTTTGCACAGCATTCCTTTGTCTGCAAATGAATATGAAAGTTTAGTTTCTATATTTGTTGGTGTATCTTTTATTAATACTTTACCTGCACATCTGAAATAATATTCGCAACATGTTACTGCCACTATACATTCAGTTTGTCTATACCAGGTTCTCTGGTTTCCTCCCACCTCCCAGAGACATGACAGTTGGTGTACTGGCTACACTAAATTGTCCTGAGGCGTGAATAAGTGTGTGAATGAGTGAGCAAATCAGTGTGCACGGTGCTTAAGATAGACTGGCATTGCATTGTCATGTCACAATTTCCTGGAATATGTTCCGGATTCACAGTGACCCTGACCAGAATGAAGCACTTACAGAAGATGAATGAGTAAAACCCTTTGCGTCACCCTACCAGCTATCTAAATTGCTAGCCTCGTTCATTAGTTAACTTAAGCTTGACATCAATCTGTACCAGTTTCCTAGCAACCTTTTTTTTTCCCTTGCTATTAACCATTTGAATGGCAAAGGTATTGTTTGTTCACCATTCCATGTCAAAGCATGAATTATTAAGGACCTTTAAATATGCATTATATCAGGAGTTGGGATTTTGAAATGTGTTTATTGTTGAATTCAAATCAATGTGAACCAAAGTAAGAATTATTGCACATCATTTTGACAAACAGAAATTCTGAAAGAAACAAAATAGAGGTGTAAAATTCCTAGTAAGAGGAATCACAGAAATGAAGAATGAAGAAAGAGATGCACAATTAAATGTTCTGGGTTTCTGGGCCTGTTATATGCGATAAACAATATGTTAGAGTCTCATTCTAACTTTCTCAGGGCAGTTGAAGTATTTGAAAGGGCTGCCAGTGAAGGAATAATGAAAAGGAAAGAGAACAGGCCAATTTTTAGATCTGCAGTATCCCACAGAGCTTGTCAGCCATACTGATTGCTGAGGTATCAGGCTTCACTAACTAAGGCAGAACTTGCAGGAATGAAAGAAGAGTTGCACAGTGTGACAGGACATGTACACAGAAGTAAGAAGAGTAAATACCGCACTGTAACAGGCTGAAACGAACAGACTGTGGAGAGCAGATGGTCTCTGTGCTCACGCCTAAAGGCAGCCGAAAGAGGGAGAGCTTTAGAGCTATGAGTGAGAAACACGAGACAGAGCACAGGCACTATTAACAAGGTTTGAACAGAGCTGACAGAAAGAGGGATAAGAGAGCAAAAACATCTTGATGCATCAGAGATCAGGCTGATTGCCAGTGATATATCTCTGTTTAAAAGAATTCAAGGATGTTCGAACAGAGAGCTTCTTCATGCTGATCAATTTTTGGTGAAAAAAGATGCTTTCGGAAAATAATTCAAAGCAATTGCACGGTGCTTGTTGACAGGTCTAGCATTTACTCACTGAACATTCTCTTCTTATCTTAAGGCTGTCTCAATCCTTGTCAGAACGAAATATCTAGCTTTTTCCTTCAAGATGTTCTATTTTTGTTAAGAATATTGATCTCATTGAGTAAGTCTCAGATCGTGATCGCACATACTGTAGTTTGCTGAATATAGACATGTACGGTCAGGTGACGAATTAAAGGTTGCTTTAGGGGGCAGTTTTCTAGCATGTTCTTTGCTCCACTTGTCCTCTTTGAGGAAACAAAGGTAACAACATACAGGAGGAAAAACCGTCGTAATATTGTAACTATTTAAAACACATTTATTTCATGTAATGTGTTCAGTTTTATCCATACCACATGCACACTTCATAAACCTGTGAGTTTACTAAAATAATAAAGCTGTAGATTACTTATTTGCTTGCAGAAAAAAATAATATTTAATATCTATTGTATACAAAAATATCACAACGTAACATCAAGTCAAAGGTAGCCCTGGGAAAACGTTAGAAATGGCAACTCCAGTTATACGCCATATGGTTTGTCCTCCAGTTGCACCGGTTCTGCTCTTTGGGGATTATTATGGTCTCATTCTTGGCTGTTCACCAACATTGCCTGCATCCAAATTGCTTGGCAACAGAAGTAACAGCAACTGACATCTCTGTTTATCATATCAGCTAACACCTGCAGCTTAATGACCAATGATCAGTCAGTTCAGCACTCTATAATAAGTAGGTAAAATCCGTCTCTAAATGTATGGTTAGATGCCACAGTGCACGTGGACTGTTTGTAGCCCACACACTAAGTGAGTTGGCTGTAATTCCCCATGTGTTCTGTCTTTGATTACTCAGTAACAGAGTGACAGTATGCAGAGAAGAGCAAGAGAGGAGAGAGAGATGGAATGATGGAAACAGAGAGAGAGAGAGAGAGAGAGCATGATGAAGTTTGAGAAAGAAAAGAGGTAATTTAGAGCAAAGCACAGGGGTCAGGAGCATAGATCATTTTTAATGGATGATGGAAAATGAAAGTAAACGTTCAGAGATGGAGAAATAGCGGGATCTGTGCTGCCAGTGTTGAGAGGGTAAAACACAATTATAGAGGGGAATGAAAATGGATGTGATGTCAGTGTGCTATAGGTGGTCCCTGTCTCTCTGCCTTCCCTAATAGTCGTGTTTGATGACATGCATCGTGTCAGTGGTGCTCTGTAGGCCAAAGTTCAAAACCTTTCATGATTAAAAAACAATAAACATTTGCATGCTATTCCTTTCTTCATCTTTCCCCTTTGCTCTCTTCCTTGGTCTGTCCGTAACGTGCGTCTCTCAAACATGCGGCTAAAATTGATTCGCTCCACTTTCAGAGGCTCTGATCTCTCTTAGCGTGATGCAAAACTGACATGGCCTAAACGGAAACCATTACAGTTTCACCCGCCATCAAATGCGGCGGCTCAGCTAATAACTTCTCTCTATGACGCTTTCCTACGAATCTCATTATCCCACAATTTAAACCAGGACCCCAGCAGGACATGCTGTTATCATTAGATCATCCATTAATGATTCTAGTTCCTGTCCATGTCAGTCCAGACTGCAAGAGAAAACATAACCCCCTAAACCTCCGCCATCTAATGAGCGACATTAATATGCAGAGAGACAGAGGGGGGTGAGAATGAGCAGAGAATTTGTCTAATTGGGTGAGTAATGTGGTTTCATAACTTGGAAATTCAAAAAGTCAAGATTGGGCTATGTATAACACGAAAAATAAGCTACATAAATAAGTTGTATATATCCAGCGATGGAAAGGTTGCGTGTGGGCTGAAGAGTGTTAGTGTGTGCTTAGCTTTTTACTCCATCTGTGTGGTAGAGTCAACAGAGTTGAAATCTGATCTCAACCTATAAATTAGACTGCATGAGAGAACTATGGGCTTTGCTTGGTAATCTTTAGGTACACAGAATTATACAGTAACAGTGCAGTTTTAGGGAAAACAAGGTTAAATCTACCTCTCTGAAACATTATCCTTTGCAGAAAATGGTCGGAGTAGAGCCCCTGTAGAAAGAAACCACAACTTTCAAAGAGCAGGGCAGGGGAAAGCTGGCATTCTGTAACAATTTATGCATTTGAAGATTTGTTCTTGTCATGTGTGGGTCATTAGCATAGTGCTGGGTCCAGCTCCTTCTGAGTCTTCTATGGAGATCAGTGATTCAGTGAGAAGATGAGGTGGATGATGAAAAAGAACGCAAACTCTGGCCATGGAGACTAGAACGTGCTGCACCGTATTTTAATCTAACTGAATATAACGGCTTACACTTTAGATGCTCTGATTTTTTTTTCCCAAGTAATACATTGCCAGGTGGTGTTTTTAATAAAACTCTGTCTCTACATAATGATGTCTGTATGTGTGTGTGTGTGTGTGTGTGTGTGAGAGAGAGAATATTAAAAGTGCACACAAATGTTCTGTTTCTTAAAAACCAGCAGGAGTCTAACGTGTCTTGTCCAGGAGGACTCATGGCAATTTGTGAAATTTTCTGCAAACTTTGATGGATGTGACTTAATAATATATCACTTTATTGTTGTTCAACATTATTACAGTATACAAATAATCATGCTGAGAAGCTATGTTTTTGTGTTCTGTGAGCATCTCCATTTTAGCTGTTTTGTCTAAATGTGTTGACAGCATCATGGCATTGGTGTCAGTAAAAAAAAAAATGTGTCATGATGCCATGGTTAAACTTTCCAAAATCACATTTCTTCCACATTCTGCTGTTGGATGTGAACAGTAACTGATGCTGTTGACCTGTATCTGCGTGATTTTAAGCACTGTGCTGTTACTACATGATTGGCTGGTTGGATAATTGCATAAATGTGTAAGCATTCCAAAATAAAGTGGATAGTGAGTATGTGTAATAGTATTGTATTGTATTTTTTGGTGTTTTTGCCCATGTAATGAAGGTATTGTCGGCATTGTGGGTCTCTGTGCAGTGTGCATATGTGTCCACAACAGCAGGATTCAACCCTCTGCCTGTGCCAGCTCCCATGGTTCTTGTCCTCATTCTGTCTCTGGTTCATCTATCAGTAAAAAATGTTAAAAGGAGAAAGCCTTTTATTGTTGATCAGCAGGATTCCTGCTCTGATGACAGGTTTACACCGGCTTTTTCTAGTGCTTTGTACTGTATGGGTGTGATATTTCCTTGTAGAAGTGTGTGTGTGTGTGGTTCTGAAAATATATTTTATAGTGGGATTATAATACTCATTTTTCTTTCTTGAAGGTCAAGTGCATTTAAAAACGAAGAGCACTTTGCAAGCAATATAATCTCATTTTTAGCTAATTTGCATGTGTGTGTGTGTGTGTGTGTATGTGTATGTAAGAGAGAGAGAGAGAGAGAGTGAATGTGTGGCTGTGTTATTTGAGGAGAAGGGTAGCATCTGTGCTCCATTAAAAATGACCGCTCTGGGAGCTCTAACTCCTATCTGTTCCTTTTTTCCGTGTCTCTCACATTCACATTCTCTATCTGCAGTGTCTGTCGTTACTCTGTGCCTGTACTGTGCGAATGTGTGAATGATGGAAGCAGCAATATACAGTTTAATAGGAACACTTTACCTGGACCAGGCGAGATTTTTCCAATCTTCAACTGTCCAGTTTCACTAAACCTGTGGCCACTGTTGCCTCACATTTCTGCTCTTGGCTGACTAGAGTGGGACCAGATGTGGTTTTCTGCTTCTATCCACCTCAAGGTTCCACATTTTTTGTGTTCAGATTGTGTGGTTATTGTGAGTTACTGTAAAATCCCAGGAGATTTTCTGAAATATCTGGCATCAACACCATGCCATGGTCACTAAGATCTCGTGAACATTAACCTAAGCTCTTGACCTGTATCTGCATGATTTTATGCATTGCATTGCTGCCACACGATTGGCTGATTAGATAATTGCATAATTGCTCTGGTATAAAAGCTAATAAAGTGCATGATGAGTGTATTCATCAGTGCTAAATTTATTGTCAGCATAATTTGACATTCTAGCACCACCACTGCTATGTTGATGATGTCTCCTGAGAATGCTTCAGTCTCATCGTGCCTCATAGATATTGCAGTCTGCATGAAGGTTCTCCATCTTGTCATCTTGTCAAGTCAGTCCTTCGATTCACTGCAATCATTATTTGCATTGTGGTCAGCCAGCAGTTCCAGCCAACATTGCAGGGATCCATAGCTTGTGAAATTGTTCTGTGTAACATCAAGAAAATCAAACTGTTCCTGTCAGAGAACATGGCTTTACCACTCATCTAAGTACTCATTATGTCCCAGCTCATCTCATTTCCCTCTCTGCTGCCAGACGAGCTTGTCCTGTTAAACCATTGCAAATGATCGAAACTGCAATAAAGCATCTAGATTTCAGTCAACGTCACACAGCACAAGGGATGTTCCTCTTCAATACACTTCAATGACTTCCAGTAGCTGCTCACATCAAGTTCTAGTCTTTCCTTACAGAGTAACCCATACTTATTCAATCCAACACAATTCAATTATTATTTGTTTAACACTTTTACCAATAGACATTGTCACAGAGCAGCTATACAGAAGTCCAGATATAGATTTCAATCCTTAATGAGCAAGCCAGAGGCGACAAGGAAGATGACATGCCAAAGAAATGTTGAGAAGAACCAGATTTAAAAGGAGAAAGGGATGGTGGGATTAAGTCATTACAATACAGCTGTAAAAGAATAAAAGCCAAACAAATGTGTTGAAAGGGTTTTCAGAATGAGTATATTATGAATAAGAGTCCTGGGGTAAGCACAGGAAAGTCTTTATTGCAGCAGTGGCGTATAAAGCCCTACATTTTTTATAAGCGATCATATTCCAGAGCTGGTATTCAAAAACCTTTATTGTGAGGACACCCTGCTTCTCTCTCCCACACTAACACAGGCTGAATGTTAAGGCAACATCCCAAAAGGACACCAAAGCTTTGTGGTTTGAGATGCAGACCAAAGAAAGCCATGAAGGGTGTGAAAGTGTAAATGCAAGAAATTGGGGCAGTCCACAAGACATTTCATGATGTTGCCTGTTTAGTGCCATTCACTGATAGCAAAATGTAAAAACCCAGACTGTCATTACTCACTCAGCGGATTGTGTTGCATTGTGTTGATCACTTTATCATTTTCCATTTGGAGACAACTAAAGTTTAGAGTCATTTCTCTATATTTGGCCTTGTTGCATCAGTGTTGCTTTCTATTGGCAAGAACCCTAGTTAATAATCACACGAGGTTTGGGATGAGAGGCCAATACTCAGAAAGTGCTCATGACTGGAACTTCATCAAAGGCTTCATTAACAGCAAGAACAGGATCATTTTGAGTGCACCTTTGAGCCTCTAAATGAGAAATGGCAGGAGACACGGTATGACTTTGAGGACCACAAAAAGGGCCTATCTCTAAGCATCTTTCACCATATCCACCAACTTATTATAATCAACCTCATTACAGAATATTGGTCAGTTTCAGTCATGTTTCTGATTATATGACTAACAGATTCACAGAAATTAATCCAGGAGGCATATTGAACATCTTTCCAAGTGCTGAATCAATGTGTACATGTAAAAAGAGCCAACGCTGGCATGCAAACAAGGTAAATAAACCGCATGAATCAACATCAAAGTAGAAGCCAATGGATGCTGATAACAAACCTATGCAGAAGGGGGTTCTGTCTGTAAAATGTGCATATCTGGGTTCTGTTAAATTACAGCTAACCAATTTCTCTCAACTCGCTGTGATCCCTGTTCTCATCATGACAGATCTAAGACATGCATCAGAGATTTGGGGTGCAAAAATATATTATTTTCCGGGTCAAGCTATATCTGTATTCGCTGAAACTTTTCTCTCTCTAACACTGAATCAGTAGTGCTGTAATACAGTCTCTTATGTTTGTTTCGGGGTAATTTCCTCAGCCACATACCTGTCTTTATGCTTAGTTATTGTACTCTTCTTGTTGTTCTTCTTCTACTTTTTAAAAGAACCATGCAACAATTTCTATACATTATCCTTGCATTAAGATGTGAAAATGTAGTGTTAACAAACACTTGTAACTCTTGCAGCCAGATTATTTTAACCATAACTACATAGTCATATTTTTTTTTAATGTGAACAGAAGTAATGTAAATGGTAGGATTCTTTTGCCTATGGGTCCATGATGGTGGATGAATTTGCTCAGCTTCCTTTGCCGATAGAAAAACACTCAGAAGAACAACATGTACTTCCCATTTCTTCCCATTTAATCTTGATGTATTGTAGAATAAATCTGAAAGTTAACTAAGGCTTATATAAGGAGTGTCGAATACCATTCAGCTCCACAGTTACAGGGTTGATTCCATAAAGAAAATGGAAAAAGGTAAACAAAACACCACTCAGAATGGATTCTTATGATAGAAAGCAGTGATTTGGTCTGTGTCTATCAATCTGTAGTGCAGTTTGAATGCCATTCTGAGCTCCTCCCTGTCCTCAGTCAGCAATGTGTTATTGTTGTTTTTTTTTTTTTTTTACTTTTTAATCCCTGTAATCTCCGTATCCTTGGCTCTAACACCACCCCTGTTTGGGAAAAAAACATATTCTTTTTTTAGCACCTTGGTCCACTTATCATTTCTTACATATTAGTGATAATACACTATATTATAGTGTAGTGAAAATGTAGTGAAAGGTTTTGTTGAACTTCCTGAATCCAGCTTCAACCAAATTCTATCCAATTCCAAAAGAAAGAGGAGGAAAAGGAAAGGAGAATAAGATAAATGACAGACAACAGAATAAACAACTGGACCGAAAGCCATTTTGTCACACAGGCAGACAGAAAGATAAACAGATGGATATTCATGGCCCAATGCTATGAACACAGAGAAAAGTGAGGTGACTGTGGAGTAGATGAACTTCAAATTGAAAACATAATATTGAAGTGGAAATTCTTATACCTCTAAAGAAAAAATGGAAAGATCTTTTTTTTTTTTTACTAAACCGTTGCTATCAACTGGACATTTTGGATGTCTGCTTGTGGCAGTTTTTCCCTTTTTGCAAAGGAAACAATCTGCAAGGTTAATGACCTGAATAGCGCTCAATATACGAGCAGTGTGGGAGTGTGTGGAGGTGCTGGCAGTTTTGCTTAGTAACACAGGTTACTTAGAAACTGATATTGCTACCTACAATAGATTTCACATGATCATGTTCAAATAAAAGAAATCCTGTCTATAAATCAGACACAGAAATGGGATATGTAGCAATTTAGACCGATTCGTTAACCCCTTAATCTCTCAGTAGCTTTTGACGAGTCTGGATTCATATTCAGTATTTTTGTAACTGAATGCATTTTCTTATTAGTTTCACTGAAGCAGCTGAATAATTTGTCGCGACATTAAAAGTTAAAAGTGTCTGCCAAATGAATAAATGTAAATTTAAGTGGAGTTGCATAAATCTTAAGTAGTGTTAGAGTTAATGGAACTGTTCTGTTTGCATTTACTTTTCCATCTTAGGAAATGATGCATTTGTCTTCATGACTTAAATTAGTTTTTGACACCAAGCAAAGTGTGCAAGTTATTTTAGCAAGTAATTAGATTTATAAGGGTTTACTTGGGAACACAGCTTTTTTTTCCCCTGTTTGTTTGTTGAATCCAAATTGCAGCCTTTTGTGAAGATCTCCCTTACAGTAAGACAGGAGAGGGACAAGATGACATGCCACAAGCTGCTTCCTGAAATCAGAGAGTCTGTGCCACAACAAAAGGAGAGAAGAATTAGAATCATTAAGAAGAGCGAAAGAGTATGAATCAGATGACGGAAGAGAAGAGAAGAGAAGAGAAGAGAAGAGAAGAGAAGAGAAGAGAAGAGAAGAGAAGAGAAGAGAAGAGAAGAGAAGAGAAGAGAAGAGAAGAGAAGGGTGGGGGGGCATCACTCCAGTGTGACTGCTGTAATGACGGCTGGCGGCATTTCTGTGGCCCTTCTGTCATACGTCTTGTGCTGAAAAGACAATTAATGATTACGTGCTGTCTCATTAGGGAAGAACAGGCTGTGACCCACTTCTGAAATTACATGAGTGAAATTTTTTTTCTCCAAATAAAAACAAGAGGCCATTTCCATACTTTTTATATTTCCTTTGGAGTGTGCATCTTTTTAATGCCAAGGAGTAGTGTCCCCAGTGGTGCCACACATAATTGTTGATTATAGCTACACTATATTGCCAAAAGTATTCGCTCACCCATCCAAATAATCAGAATCAGGTGTTCCAATCACTTCCATGGCCACAGGTGTATAAAATCAAGCACCTAGGCATGCAGACTGTTTTTACAAACATTTGTGAAAGAATGGGTCGCTCTCAGGAGCTCAGTGAATTCCAGCGTGGAACTGTGATAGGATGCCACCTGTGCAACAAATCCAGTCGTGAAATTTCCTCGCTCCTAAATATTCCACAGTCAACTGTCAGCTGTATTATAAGAACGTGGAAGTGTTTGGGAACGACAGCAACTCAGCCACGAAGTGGTAGGCCACGTAAACTGACGGAGCGGGGTCAGCGGATGCTGAGGCGCATAGTGCGAAGAGGTCGCCAACTTTCTGCAGAGTCAATCGCTACAGACCTCCAAACTTCATGTGGCCTTCAGATTAGCTCAAGAACAGTGCGCAGAGAGCTTCATGGAATGGGTTTCCATGGCCGAGCAGCTGCATCCAAGCCATGCATCACCAAGTGCAATGCAAAGCGTCGGATGCAGTGGTGTAAAGCACGCCGCCACTGGACTCTAGAGCAGTGGAGACACGTTCTCTGGAGTGACGAATCGCACTTCTCCATCTGGCAGTCTGATGGACGAGTCTGGGTTTGGCGGTTGCCAGGAGAACGGTACTTGTCTGACTGCATTGTGCCAAGTGTAAAGTTTGGTGGAGGGGGGATTATGGTGTGGGGTTGTTTTTCAGGAGCTGGGCTTGGCCCCTTAGTTCCAGTGAAAGGAACTCTGAATGCTTCAGCATACCAAGACATTTTGGACAATTCCATGCTCCCAACTTTGTGGGAACAGTTTGGAGCTGGCCCCTTCCTCTTCCAACATGACTGTGCACCAGTGCACAAAGCAAGGTCCATAAAGACATGGATGACAGAGTCTGGTGTGGATGAACTTGACTGGCCTACACAGAGTCCTGACCTCAACCCGATAGAACACCTTTGGGATGAATTAGAGTGGAGACTGAGAGCCAGGCCTTCTCGTCCAACATCAGTGTGTGACCTCACAAATGCGC